>NW_027113072.1:0-9425 GCF_000696795.3 Halyomorpha halys | reverse complement strand
TTTTTTAAAAAGAGTGAGAGAAACTTATTACCACTCTTTCTTTATCCCATATAGTTTAGAAACTTAGCAAACACTAAATCCTTGTGGGAGCATTTCAGAAGTAGTTTCCAAGTGCTAAAAGCCTCCCGGTGTTGAAGGACTTTCCTGAAACCCCACAACACTGAATGTTTACCAAAACCTACTCCCAAGAAACTTATTTTTGTCTTCCCACGACCCCGGAACTTTTAATCTTTAATGAAGTGAGGGGTTGTGATCCCATTTAATTGGTCACTTAGAGGCCGGCGTGGGATGGTTCTCAAGAGGTCATCACCCCTTGTGTACTAACACCATGAAGACCTCTTTTGGCTTTGTGGGCGGTAATTCATTATTGGCTGCTTTGCTAAGTTTTCAGCAGTAATTTCATACTGTGCTATTAATTTTCACTATTATTTATTTTTGTTATAAGGTATGTACATGATTATTTTTACTAAACAATTATAATTTTTTAGGTATTCAGTGGATCCGTTTCCAGGGAGAGGTGCCAGCAAACCCCGAGAACTTGGTGTTAAACTAGGCCTCTATTCACAGGACTCGTAGCCAACGCATCAACCGTACCACGGGCTTTCCAAATAAAATTATACTTTATTATAATATATACATAAACATAAGTACATATAGTTCTGTATATATATGTTACATATTTCATGTTAGCAGGTCTATTTCATGTTAAATAGGTCTATTTCATGTTAGCAATTTGACGTTCTCTGAAACCTGACATTTCTTAGTCCTGTGAGAGGAGAGTGAATTGGCTTTTTCTAACATGTACGTACTTTATACCAGAACTGTTGATCAATAAATTTTATAGCAATAATAAAAACATAATTTAAGTATATTTTAATTTAGAGTTTATGTTAAATGAATTAGCTATCACTGATATGGTTTCGGAGATATTTTAAGATTTTTAAGGTGGTCGATGAAAAAATGAACAGAAAAACAACTCTAAAGTAATGATATTTTCATTTCTTTTATTTATTTTAATATGTTTCGAGCACATTTGGTCATTTGGTTTATTATTAAAACTGAAGTTAGTTAAAAGTTGAAATCCAGATTAATTTTAGTTTTATAATAAGCTCACTCATTAAATATATATATTTATACATTGGGGTTTGAAAAAAAAAAAAAAGAATATTAAAGAAAAAATGTTTTAATTTTATAATGGGTACAGAATAAAAATTATGTCATATTATGTTTTAGATATATACGCACTCTGATTAATTGATTTCTTATACTTATTTTTTTATGATAGATTACATAATAAAAACTAAAATAACAATATTTTTTATAAGATTAATCTAAATAAATTAAAAAAGCACAATAGAGAACTACTTTTAATTCCCCATTTAATTTATGATTTCTTCTTTTTCAATGGACGCCACAACACATTACTGGGACTTTACGCTCGTTAAATTGATGGAGTGCAACCGTCCTATAACTCCTTACATTTACTCAATAGAGCTCTGTACATTTTATCGGATTTCTTTAAGAGTTATTTTTATAGTGGTCTATTTTGTTTCAATACAGTTTAGTTACTCCAAGCTTATGTAGCGATAAAACATTCTCCAATCCAAAGGTGAGATCCGTATTACGGCAGCTATGTTGATTCCTTGTAGACAGTCCAGCCTATTATTAATGTAGATATTTCAGAACTGTAGTTTTCAACGGAGTAGTTTGTTATCCTAACGCCCAACCACTTCTGCATTCGGGAATCTTAGTTGTTTTTTGTTTGTTTTTATTTTTCAATAAAAATCAAAGTCAATCCTTCCCACTCTATCCGCCCCACTGATACCCCGATTTAGCAACAGTCCTATATCACATTTAAAAAATTTACGTAAAATGGGAAGAGTAGAGTCAAGATAGTTAGATCGAACAGTACTGAAAAAGAGTGACTAAAATTGAAAAAAAAAAAAAACGACATATGAGTTTTAAACAAAGAAAAACTTTTTAAACGTTTCATTTTATATCTCTATTACTAATTAATTTAATTAGATCCGGTTTGTAATGTTTATAGAGTTCTAAACTACCATTACGTTTTGTGAAGGTTGGCTGAGTCGAGTTGTAGTAAATTCAATTTTTTTAATTTTTCAGAAGAAATCCTTCCCAGCAAGCCCACCTCACTAAAACCCTAAGCTGTAGTCCCATATCACTTTTGAAAAATTTACCTATATAATTGATAAAACTTTATACAAAATTTCTATGTGATTTCAGTAATTCTTTGGCTCTATGGCAATTTTCAAACCAATCTATCACCATCGTCTCTAAATTATTTTTTGCGGATAACCTAAGCTTGTGCCTGATTATATATTAAATTACTTATTTTCTGTTAAGGCACCGTTCAGTCAACTCTGTGTGTTTTCCATGATTTATTTTGATTAACATAATAAATAATCTGTAAGTCCTATTTATTATTCTTTTTTAAAAAAATGAACAACTACAGAAAGGTTTATCATTAATATTGATTACTAGGCTCTTTTCAAAATTTAAATCATTTCAAACATCGTTGGATTCATATATATAAATACTAGTAACATTGAAAAAAAACATTCATAAATTTAAAAATCAAATATTATTTTTAAAAAAATATTAATGTCCACTGTCTGGATGAGTATTTTGAATCAAAAATATAAAAATCAACTTTTTTTTTAACACTTTAACGATGAAACCAATATATAATGAGAAGGATCTCAATGATTTTGGCTTACTATTTTCCATTGTAAAATGCTTGCTATATCAAAATATTGTTAACGTTTATTATGATTTTAAATTTTCCAGCTTTTATTTTCTTAATTGAGAGCATATTGTTAATTTTTTATTTTGTAGAGTGTTTGGGTATCCTTAAAAAAAAAATTACATGTAAAATTAGCATTAAAATTTGTTTGCTTCAAAACATTTATGTTTTATTCAATGGCTTAGCGTGGGGGCCCGCGGCGGAGATAAATTTAGCTCCACCCTTATTTAATATTTCAATTCATTTTTATCGTGTATTGTTCAGGTTACAAATAAAAAAGTCTCGAAATGAGATGGTTCAAATTTTTACTTGATATTATTATTCTTGTTTGTTGTGAAATTTCGGCCGCCCCCACTATGCCGATACCACTAGCTTAATTATTTGTTATAAATAAACAGATTCATACCGCAAGAATTCCTATTCCTTTCAAATCTTTGAGGTTCAAGTTAGAATGATGATTTAAAAATTACAAACAAATTATAATTTAAAAGATACATAATTAAATTATATATTTCAGTTTTTAAATTAGGGCTGATTCTTGAAATATGATTGAACATTTAGGGATAATGGTGAGTATGGAAACATGGTGAAAAGAAATGTGTAGTAGAATATTAAAAAGAAAAGGAAATATTCCAGAGATTAAGCTGTTTAATAATTCATAAACCATCTTTAAAAAAAAAATTATAAATTGGATTTTCACGAAACTATAACGAGTGCTTTTAATTTTTTTTAGTTGTTTGTTTTAGTTTGAATATACATAAATATACTCCTCATCAAAATTAGTGCACCACTTCATTACTATAAGACTAATTCTCAAATTTTTATTCCCTAAGATTGTTAATATTATAATTAATAATTGTTGGGATAGACCTTATATTTTCCTGATATATATACTTCGAATGACAATGTAGACACCAGAGATCTCTTTCGCATTTTAACTGAAACATTTCGACTATTTGAAATGTTTACCAATTAACTCCAACAATGCGTGCTTCATAAAATTACTTGTCTTTTATTTGGTTCTCTCAAATTCCAATTTTAAATGTTTATGATGATCAGCCATTATTGAGAAAACTGTTGAGAATAAACCTTCTCTTATTAGCTGAGATCAAAGAAAATTTAATTTACTTCAAATTCATTCTGCATGCCTGTGCTCGTTAAAGGAATACTTTTGAAAATAGTTACCAAAAGAGACGATATTGATTTTTTTTTTTTACTGTCAGAGAACATTGTTCAATGTCTGAGAATTAAATCTTAGAAATTTTATTATTAGACATTAATTATCCTACAGAACATATTTAGTTTATAAATTATAAATAATTTTGTTGATTTAAAAAAAAAAAATGAGAATAGCTATGTTGACATATAGTTTTATTTATTTAGTAACAATTGCAAAAAGTTTGAATATTTGGCTTAAAATCCTAAATATTTTTCTATTTTATACAAAAGCAAACTTTATCTGATAAATCCATTTTATCTTTTATTAGTTACGTGTGAGTAATCAAAATTGGGCAAAGATAAAACTCAAACTAAAATTTCATGTTGACCAGTATAATAGCATAATCCAAGTAGAAATTAATTTCCTTAGGAAAAAAAGATACTTAATTTTTTGTTATAAGGCCTGAAAAGAAAATGAAAATTTCAATTAAAATTAAATTTACGGTTTCAACTTCTAATTATTGATCTGTTTTGGCTACCTTGAAATTGAAAAATTTGGAAATCTGCTAAAAGAGAAATATTAAGTTCACTTTTTAAGGAAAAAAGTTCAAAAATTCTTATCTCTTTATGTACTTTGGATATCCGTTCATCATCTGGTAAAATCTAAATTATTATCATTGGAAGAAGACAGTAGACCGTATAAAGTAGATTGTAGGAAGATAGTCTAGGTGGCTGTCAATAAAGTTATCAAAATAGCAAAACTATTTATTGTTAAGCAACATTTCTACCCCCTTTACAAAGCTTCGTCAGGGCTGACGAAGCTTTGTAAAGGGAGGCGAAACGTTGTGAAACGTAAAAAATAAATAGATTTATTTTACTATTTTGGTACCGTTATTGACCACAACCCGGACTATCTTCATACTACAAATTATATAATTTCTTATTTTCATTTTGCTCAGGGCTCCATGTGAGTTCTGAACTCACTTAAGACATTTTGGAGAACGTTTGTACTATTTGAGGTCGCTTATGGTATGTCCGTATGTACATTACTCAAGGGGGGGGAGAGGGTGGGGAGGTCTGTTCATATTTTCTATACATATAGGGAATATTAGGTTGTCGTTTTGTTTTTATCGAGACTTCGATGAATTCAGAACATCTGCAATAAGTGGGTTTAATTTAGTTGTGTTAAGTAATTGTAAGAAATTATTTGTATTAATAAAAAAGTTATTAATTTATTTAAACTTTTAGGTATTTCAGTGATGTTTGTAATAAAGTCAATATAGTATGGTTTAGTGTATCTTCTATGACTTCTCCTAAAGTACATGTATTAGGCCATTTGAGCTGAGTACAGTGGCTTTCCATTGCTTATCCAATGCTAATTACTTTATCACGGAGGTTATTATATGTTTGTGTATATATACATACCTATATGTGTGTGTGTGTGTATTATTTTCAATTATTGTTTTGAGTATTCCATCAAATAACTACTTATACCTATGATTTATTTTCATTACTCTGCGTCATAAAATAAAAACAATCTTTTCTAAGTTGATATTTAGTAGTACAAAATCTTTAAAAAAATTTTAATTTCAATCAATTTAAAAAATCCGTAGTAATTAAAAGAAGATTTAACAAGTAAAAAGTATCCTGTTTCGAAATTCAATTGTTGCACATTTCTGTGTAAAGCAATCATTTTCAGAAATTACTTCAAAACATTTCTGAAAAATTTCAATTCTAAAAAACAAATGTTTAAAGATGTCGAACACTAAACAAACAAACGTACTTCATTTTTTGTTTTTTTAAATTCCAATTCATGCCTTTTCATCTTTCGACTTCCAAATAATTATTTCCAAAGAGGTTTGCAACTCATTACTTTTAATTAACATGACTAAAGAAACAAAATTGAAGAAAAAATAATTAATGACTTCATAGGCAGGTCCAAACTAAAAGTAATAGATCTTGAAATTCTCTATATTATACACCTTTTAATACATATTTTTTTGTATGTGAATGATTTAACCATCACTTAATATTATAAAAATGTTGAAAAACTATAAAAATGGGGTTGTCTATTCTATTTTATAATTTATTATTTTTAATAAATCAGGTAGAAACTCTATTCTTAAAGCTTAATACGGCTTCCCGAAGGGTGTAGATTTTTTTATTCTACAATTTAATCTATGAATATGTTTGCTAATTCAAATGAAAAGATTTACTTTAATAATGCATTTTAAAATTTGTTATGTAAATAACAATAATTTTAGCTATTATTAAGACTTTACACTGCAACACATAGAATAATAAACTTTTTAATAGAATAATATTTAGTTAAAAACAATAAACCATGTCAAAGATATACATTTTTTTTTTTATTAGAATAAGCAAAATTTCAAGTTCTATACCTTTTGCTGGCCTAATTATGTCTATTACATAATGTTGTGATAATAAAATAAAATAATTGGTATTTTTATTTCATTTTAAATAACATCTCCAAAAAAGAAAAAAAAATTAAACCAGATAACGTCAAATGACAGCTTAAATACCATCAGGTTGAATTCTCTGGGGTTTCGTCAACTATCGGTAACAAAGTAGATAAGGTGAACTTTTCTGAATAACTCTTATCTAGAACTTGAAAAAAGTACCGGAATGTAGAAAGTAGTCGGGTAGATTCCGGGTCAACCTTTTGGTCGATGCCAAATTGCGAAATTCCTTCAAGTGGTCCTTTTCAAACAAGCCGGCTACTCACTCGTCCAAATTGATTCAATTAATTAACTGGGAAATAACTTTACTTTGGCCTTAAAAAAAACAACCTTTAAACTTGTATTTTTCCCTCAATTAATTATGTCTATACTTATAGGTATTTGAAAAGAGAGAAAAAACTGTTTATTTTTTATATTCAAAATTACTTAATTTAACTTTTCAAGTTCGTTGCCGCTACGCAGTATATGACTGTTATGATTACATGATTGTTTTTGTACAAAACATTTTGTTATATGTATAGATTTTTATTTTTTTCAAATATTTCAATTATTTTTTTAAATTTAATCGATTTAGTGATGGTTCGAAAATGCTAATTTCGAATTTGTTATATATAATGAATAAACCTAGAGAGTTTGTCTGTATGGAGACACTAATTAAATTGCGATTTGAAATTTTTCTATTGGGTTAGATAGACCTTTTACTGGGGGAAGTCATTAGATCTTATACATTAAGTTCGACATATACAAGTGGAGAAGTAAGCGTATAACAGTTTAGTTTCAAAGAGGCTGTAACTGTGTCTTGAAAAAGCCAATGAAGTTATAATTTTAATGCTGTAGATGCTCGATAAGCTTGGGTTTGAAAAATATGTACTCTAAGTGGCAAAATAAAAACAAAAATATCTAGAAAAAAATAACATAATTTTTTTTTTGTCGATGAATTTCGTAAAACCAAAATAGAAATAAACTTTCTTATGTGTCTTTACTTCATCAGGGGTATTCATGATCTTTAGTTTAACATATTAAAGCGTGTTAAATGGAAAAAGTTATTTTAAATGGGGAATATTTCCTTATTTTACCATGTTAAAACGATGTAACATATAACATGGTTGAAAGCGTGTTACTAGGTCTTTTAAATGGAGAATGACGTCATGCAACAGACTACCTGAGCTCTTCATCGTCGTGTTAGATTACTTAATTTAACTTTAGTTTGGGTTTTGATAGTTTTAGTATTGTTTTGGACCTTTTTTTTAACATGATAATCAGTAGCCAAATCTTCACATTTTTACTTTTCACTAACTTTAGGCTTGTTGTAATAAATTACTGTAATTAAAACTTAGAAGTAAACAATAACAAGATGTTTTGGAAGGAAAGGTTACTAAACAAGTTGCTAAGAAAATTCACTACGAGCTCTCATGCATATAACATTTAACATGACTTTAAACAGGGCAGCTCACAATCTTATGCTTATAGCATTTAACATGGTAAAACATTTTACATTTAACACAATATCATGAATACCCCTATCATGGAGGTTTGCTAGAACAGGAAAAATTAAGAAAATAACGAACAGAAAAAATAGAAATTGAAATTGGTTCGTTGGTAGACGCAACTTGTTGACCACATTGTTCACACTAAATATATAATTTGATTTTCATTACAATGTTTGTATCAATTGATAAATTATAAATTGACAAAAGATATTTTTTCCTAACACTTTACTTTTTTTAAGTATAAAAAATCCATGGCTAATATAAAAAAATATTATTACTTTCGGTTTTATTAAGAACTCTACCTTACACACTAACCTTATTGATACCTCAAAGTTTAAATTTTAAAACATATAATTATTATATGGACTGCAACCTCCTTCAGGTATTTAATTTTAGTCCTTGAGGCTTTGTAAGTTGGACAACCCCGTTATAGCTTCTCAATCGAAATATGTTTAAATTCTCTACAATGCAAAACATAAATCATCTAAACCGGATCAGTATTCGCAAAGATACACCATAGTGATTAGAATTTGAGATCCTTTATACCGTTATTTTTATTTTACATAGTTATAGGTCCTTTTTATCTACATAAATTTAGAATGTGATTCAGTTAATGATAAACACTTGGCCGTGTTTATATGAAAAAGGCATGTACAGTCCAAATTAAATGCGGGTGAAATCATCATCATATATATATATGATAAAAATTATTTTTTTTAATCCATTCTGTTTTTATTTATAAACACCTAATTTAATTGTTGTTTGGTTTCATAGTTTCATAGGTAATATTGTAACACTGGTAAATCACATTACAACTGATTTTACGGTTATTTAAAAAAACATATAATTTTAAGACCGCCAGACTTTTAACAGTCATGGGTTTTAAGGGAACTATTCCCCTGGGCTTGAGGAACGCTAACACTCATAGGCCACAAGGGAGAAATTTCCTTTTTTCCCCTCCTTTTCTCGCTTTTATTAAGATAAAAAAACATTCACGAATTTTATCTATTTCAAACCTGGTTTATTTAAACCTCGGAATAATAAGCTCCTGATTATTTGTTTTGATTGCGGCGTTTACTAAGCGCTTTAAAAAATATTTAATTTAATTTTTAGTTGAATAGATTTTTTTACATTTCTAACGAAGTGTTGCATAGCGACGAAAAGTTAATACAATTTTAAAACGTCATAGGGAGAAAAAGAACGTAATTGAAGAACATCGAAATGTATGTGGACAAACTAAAAGACAAAGATAAAAAAACTAATATGACAGCAGTTTGAACGGTATCACGAAGAACTATCTCACAATTTTTCCTAATTATACACAAATACAAAATTCATCCTGTAATTTAATAGTATTATAGTTAATTAATTGAAAAATAAACAGTAATTGTGAGCTTTTGTTTTTTTATTCCGAAAATCTATACGAAACTGTTGTTACTCATTGAAAAAAAAGAAAATCAGCTGGAGGTAAAAGAGTTAACTAATTAATAAATAAAGTTTGAGAATAACGAATATACAATTTTTTATTAAAAA
>NW_027113071.1:59139-66561 GCF_000696795.3 Halyomorpha halys | reverse complement strand
TATTTTATAATCTCTATATGATATTTTAGACATTTCCAACAATATATCGATATTTTGATGAAATAATATTGGAATATCGACGCTCATATTCCATATCGATTAAAACAATAGGAAATATCGAAATAAATATTTAATTATCAAAAGAAAATATCGATAATCCTATTTAAAAATCTCTATATGATATTTTAGTAATTTTCATCGATATATCGTTATTTCGATAAAATAATATCGGAATATCGATGCTCATATTCCATATTGATATTATAACAATACAAAATATCGAAATAAATAATATAAATAAAATTTCGATATTCTATTTTTAAATTTTCCGCAATAAAATAATTATATTTTAGTTTATCTTTGTTATGGATATGGTTGTCGTGGTGCTGCTTTGTTTCGTAGTTATTAATAGTTTCTTATGTATTTTGATTAGGTATTACATAAAATAAGTCTTCCTATGCTATGTTATCGTTTTATAATTATTATTACTTTAATTCGTTAATTGGATTTCGATATTTTAAAATATCGATTTTTAATTCCAATATAATATCGATATTGATATTTCTAACCGATATAATATCGATATTGATATTGCTAACCGATATCGATATCGATATTGATTATTTTTCTTTCGATATTTCATCCCTAACCTGAAAGCGAAATAGCAAGGGGTAATTTGGACCTTGATATGGCTATAGAGTAAAGAGGTAGATTGGGCTCATGACATTTGATTAAAAATCGAATCCCAAGGAAGTAAACAGAAAAACGAACCCATACAAAAATAATAGTATTTATTAAATATAGTATTTATTGTGACAGAATTTAGACTTAGAATTTTTTTTTTTATTTATTTATATTACAACTGTATATAAAATACAACAAGCAAATTTGAAGTAAGATCGTAATGATATGATGCAGCATATAGAGAAACTGCCCATTGGTAGAACTCTAAAAACACTTTACAATATAAGGTCACGAGGCCATCTTCTTTTCAGGCGCCTCGGAGGATTGCCAGGAATGGAAGAGGAAGCAAGGTTAGAAACTAGTGGGTTTGGGTAGTTAGGGAGTTTATAATGGAAGGAATGATATCGGGTTAGAGCTAAGTTACATAAGGAATATTTAGGTCTTTACGGATAGTTTTATTTGTAACAAAGTAAGGAGCAATGAGGATTTTACGAAGGATATTGGATTGTAAGGATTGGATACGAGAGGAATTCCAAGGTTTAGTAGAGCTCCAAAGCTCAACTCCGTATGTCCAGATGGGCCTTATTATTGTCATGTAGATCCGTCTTTTGTAATGAGTTGGAAGTTTAGACCGTTTGTCTAGTAAGTGCTGAAAAAGTCGGGATCTGTGTGCAGTTGCCTGTCTTTTCAGTCTTGTGTGAGGATTCCAGGTTAGTCGTTTGTCAAGATGTAGTCCAAGATAACGAATCTGTTCTACAGGGGTAAGAGCCACATTATTAAAGTATACTGTAGGGCAGTTTACTGGTTTACGACGAAGAGTAAAGGTGATTTGATAGGATTTGTTGGGATTTATTTTTATCCTCCAATTTCGGCAACATTCTTCGAGGGTTGTGATATGGGACTGGAGAGTTTTGGATGCAATCAAAGGGTTATTATTAACTGTGAGCGCACATGTGTCATCAGCATACGTGGTAAGGATAGTGTTAGAAGTTGTTGGGATGTCAGCTGTACAGACGGTGTATAGCATGGGACCGAGTATACTACCTTGAGGAACACCAGCGGGTTGAAAGTAGAGGGATGAATAGGAGCCATTATGGTTTATTTATGGATTCCCAACGAAAATTCCAAAGGAACGAAGGAGTTTCTGGAGGCTCGCTTGCAGACTCTTGTCACAGAATGTATATTTTTTTCCATTTCATTACTATTAGAATGGTATATATTTTATTGCTTAATGATAGACATTTTGTTTTGTATAATAAGATATTGTAAATCGTATCTGTTTTTCAATTTAAGTTTAATATTGAGCAAGTATAAAAAATATTATGGACATTTATCAATCATTTTTAGATAAGTCGTGCAAGTGCTGGCAATGTGAAGCGCAGCAAAGAAGAGATAGAAGCTGATCCGGAAAAAGAGGACCAATTTGGCTACACAGCACGTGAGTACTGTATTATTTATATTTTAAATAAACAGCAAATATGATTCTTATTTGTCTATATTTTATATAAATTTATTGGTAGTACTTATTAGTGATATGTGTTTAGTTTCTATAAAATAATAGTTCTGTAGTAGTGCTTAAAACATGTTTGTATTTGTATTTTCTAACCCGTTTATATGAGAATTTTAACTAAAGATCAAATAAAAAGGTAATCTATGGAATTATTGGTTTGATGATCTTAAAATTTTTCCGATAAATATCGTGGTGGTAGTAATGGTATCTTTTAATTACCCATTCCCATAATGAGGAGTTAGTTAAAACCTAATTTGAGATATGTAGAATTGAAGTGTTAGTAGATTTAGATTCAAAAAATTATTTCCTAACTACGTATTCTTAACTCCCATAGATACAGATAGATAGACTAGGGAAGATACCTTCATCTAGATAAATCTTTCACTTATAAAGAAATATGTTATAAACTAATTATTGTGGATTCATAATTATTGAAAATAAAAAGGTATAAATCATAGTACATTTCTTCCTCAAAACTTTGTTTATTTCTTGTGGTAATTTATTTTATTTACTGATATATTCCTAATTCTGTAATAACAAAAATTATTATTTTAGTACTAAGATATTGTACACTAATTTAATTTATTAATGTTTATTTATTTATACAAATTGAATCTCCAATATCGTTTTTTAATCGAAAATTCTGGTTAAACTCCAGTTGTGAATTATTTATGAAATAAGGAGATGCCTATATAATTACTTATCTATACTCTGTTCAGTTTTTGAGATGTAGATTGCTATAAAACATTTTATAAGATGTTAATGTTAATTAAATAGTTGGAAGAGATACATAGAAAAAGTCTAGGTTTAGTTCCTTAAAATCAAATTCACAGCAATTCACTGCAATGATTGCCAAAAAATCTATTTTAAAAAAAGGTGCCATGAGTCTTCATTCATTAGCGATACTTAATTATTCTCGTAGTTCTGAGAACTACGGTAAGTAGATCTCGATAAATGAGTCGTTAATTTGTTCTTTTTAAAGAAAGGCCCTTACAAGGAAGCTAGTCCAATTAGTCCAATCAATAAAAATATTCAATTTATTGTCTTGCAAATGTATAGATTAAATTCACTGTAAAAAAATTGGCCAAGAGTAGCGCCATGATCCGTCGATATTTATACGTCCGTATTTATACTTTTTTTAAGAAAACCATTAGTTTGAACATATTTGAAAATGTATTTTATAAAGTGTGCTTTTCATTTCTTTTTTTTTTTAAATGGGTAAATGCCAGAATAGAAGAAGTGATCATTTTTTTTAGTTCTTATGGAGTCTTGCACAGTGGGTCCCTTTATGAAGAAAACAGTAAAGGTAAAAATAGGGTATTACCAAGAGATAGTGAAAAAATCAATGAAAGCGATGAAAAATCAGTCTAAGATACTATTAGGGTATACAAATAGCTATTACGGTTATACAACTAGGGAACTGTTTTCTCCAGAATTTCAAAATTCCATAAAAAAATACTGGTATCGATGAAAGACTAATGAAGAGATGTAGAGCAATCTCCTAACATAATATTTTTGAGATAATTATTCTAATCCTATCATCTTCTTATTATAAAATTACAAATATTCTAGAATTACGGTAGCTGAAACAAAAAAAACTTTATAAATGTCTGTATGAGCGGTGCTCAATGCCTAACAATATATAAGCTACTATGTCACTGCTGGGTAATTGTGAAATATAAATTGGTGTCCATCGGGTTTCTAAAGGAATAGACCAAGCAACTAATACACAAAATAATCTGGACGATAAATATACATTTGTTTAACATTGTGGTGTTAGAATTGGACTAGTACTACAACAAAGAAATTCATCCCATTCCATCCAGAAGTAATGGACAAGTCATGCCATATTGAATGATATGGTGTATTGTCTTGAAAAATACAAATTACAATACATGTTTTTAAATCCAATAGATTAGTTTTGAGTTACTTTTCATTTGTTTTTGTGATGGTTTCTTTCATTCTTTAATTTTATCTTTCATAACTTTATATTTCTCTTCATCATGAATATTTATTTTGGAATAGATTATCTCAATTTAAAATCAAATCAATATATTGTTGTTCAGTCCAAAGGAGTATGAGTATTTTAGTTTTTATATCGTTGAAATGTATATTGATAAGAACTAGAAGTAGGGCGCCATGTACTGGCATGATATCTACCTATGATATAACCTCAGCACTAACTAGGGAGTAAGGTGAGAATCACAATCCAACATGGCGAAGCCGGGACCAGTTGGGTGGGCAGCAAACTGATTCTTTTTGCTACCACGGTCAACTGAAGACAAGTCTGGCTAAGAAGTCGGTACCGAGCGTGATGTACGGAGCACGCATCCCAGAGACTGGCCACCTTTCTACGTTGAGCAGCAGCGGCACACCATTCATATGGGCCCTGTTTCATAATGAAAGCTAATAGTATTAGTTCATATTACAAGTGTAGAAACTAGTGTGGTAATAATACTAAAACTTATTTTTTTCATGATAGGGATAACTATTAGTGATATTACAGGAATTAAAAAATACTGAAGTACATGTTACTATTGTACAAGTCTGTGTAATTGAATTAAGATAAATCTACAAGACTAATAGTATTAGTTTGCACTTTATTATGAAACAGGGCCCAGGTGACCCATAACATATAGGGCGGAATGCTAGTACCCAGTAGCACAAGTAAGAACATTTCCGTTTTCTACAAACACAAATGGCGACATCATCTTCACATCTCAGCAATAAACTATTTATCCCAATATCTAAATTCTACTTAATTTTAGTAACATTACTATGATCTTTTCGGCCTCCTCACTCCACTAGTTATTTGACTTTATTTTAATATATTAGTTTCTCTCAATATCTCTTTTTTTCTCAAACCTTTCTGATATGGAATACTTAAAACCTAGATTTGGATCTAATTACTTCATAGTTTAAAATTTGAGGAAGGTCCAGTCAAAACAATTATAATGCTAAATAATTTAGCAATTTAAAATTACTTTTATCGATTTTAACAACCCTAAGAAGGATCATAATATAATTTTGTCCACATGAATAGGGATTAATATAATGAATTTGACCACTGCGCCTTGTTTTAATTAGCTTATAGGACTATTCATGTTATAAACGCATTTTGTCATGACAGTGGGATCAAGAGATGTTTTATGATGTGGGACTATTAAAACGATCGCTATCTTGAACCGGGATTGAAAAATAAATATTTTTACACATACGTCGTTTTTCCTGACTTTAAGGAATTAACATGGCATATTTGAAAATAATCAAACAACGCGTTTGGTCGTAATCGTGTAACAAACAAACGGTAAGAAGAAATACAAGAAAAATAAAGTAATCCCTCAAAAACCATCAATCGTTGTTCCTTTCTGCATGGAACATTTTGTTCCAAATATGAAGAAAACCTAAGCGCATCAGATTTGAGATCCTGCTCCAACGGTTGAGACCATTCAAGTGTAGATTTATTTCACCGTAAAGAAGATTATTTACTCAGGCTTTGATAATAAACATTGATCCCTTTCTTCTGCAGTTTCAAAACTTTTCTTTAGTAACTTTGTTATTAGCTCTGGTAGTGTCCATTTTCTATTTGAAGGACTTTGGAAAGGAGCGTAATCATCGTAATAAAACAAATAATGGTAAACAATCTAATTGTAATTGCAATTACATTATATGTCACATTAATATACAAAGAAATTCGGAGTCGTTAAAAAGTAAGGTGATCTTTGAAATCACTACACGTACGTGGTTATTCTTAACTTAAAGAAAATTAAGTACCCAATTTAAAAAAAAAAATCTAACCAGGCAAAGGGTGCTAATCACTTAAAAGATAAACGGACCAAATACCCAATGTTGGAGATAATATATATAATAAGTGATATTATGTGCATTTTAATAGTGAAATTGAAAAATGAAATATATTAATGCACTTATTATATTTAATTAGCAATATAGTATTTAGATTATATATATGATTAGAATTTATAAAATTTCTTCGTGGATTTGTCTGTTTGTATTGCATTAGTATACAAACAATTGTTTGAAAATTTTCACTGCGATTTTATATTAAATTTATCATTGATTTAATTGGTTTTGTTCATTGTAAATGCAATACTAGCTTTTTATTTTATTTTATATTTTAACGTTTATTTGGAGATATACCACTTTTACTATTAACAAATGGAGTACTTTTAGTATTAACTTGATTGGAGATGAATAAATTCCTTTTCTTTAACCCAATGTCCTCAATTATTTTATTTAATATCTATGTTTTCTTCTTTTGCTATTTTATCTATCAGTTTCTATTCTTTTCTTTATTTTCACATAAAGAGTTAGTAATAATTAATGATTCTATATTTTGAAAATAACCAGCGTATAATAAGGACGCCTGTAATCTATTTATACCTACTCTGAGGAAAAACAGAACAAATGACTGGCTTCTCTAAATATTTTAACTAAATATAATTAGTTATCTCATTAACAATCAAAATCATTTTACATGTGTTATTGTTGCTCGTCTAGAATTTTACATCAAATTCTTGCTAACTTATGGTCATACCTAGGATTAAACAACTGTAAATAGAATGAACAAGCATGATAAACTAGTTTATGAGAAGTGAAATTTTGATATAATTTTATTTTTTAATGTTTCGCCAACGTAATACGATTTTGAAAAAAATCATTTCAATTTTATTCAAAATATCATATCCTTGAAAGGCAGAAATAATACATTCTCTTAACCAATCTGGGAGTAAGTGAAATTGCTGATGCTGTAAGTGAAATTGAAAATGCTTTATATAATGAGATTCCTTTAGGACCTCAATCATGAATGAATAGTAGTTAAATCCAAGATTAAATCTACCTTTAAATGCGTACAAATAATTCTAATCCTTTTTCAACTTTAATGCCTATTTTTTAGGGCCTTTGGCTTCTAAGTCCAACTTCTTTGTCCGTTAAAACCTCGATATAACAAGTTTAAAATCCTTTTACGAAATAGTAATTTATCTTTGAGCAACGAATTTTAGCAACGGTAACCTCTGTATAGCGAAAAATAGCTCTATATCATGCACTGTCTACCTCCGCGTCTGGACATGAATCTTTGCTAGCCCTTCTGCAACATGCCTCCCGCTCCTTCTCATTCAGTAGAGAAGATATAAGGAAAAAAATAGGATTTAGAAATTAGGAAATTATCCCCATAATCTTTTTTAATGTAATTACATAAAAAATCGAAG
>NW_027113071.1:54817-57104 GCF_000696795.3 Halyomorpha halys | reverse complement strand
AAATTCTTATAGAGTCTGTGAAGTTTTAAGTTAAATAGTAAAATCCCCATGTGTAGTATGGGAAATGATAAACACATCGTAATTGAAATGTTTACATATCATGTACACTGTATGATTTTTCATAACCAGAAAAGCAATGATACTCAGTACACATTGTAAATGACTATGCTGTTAGTTACACATTTATAGCATATAAAGATATTTCCACTTAATCGTATGCTCCTTTGCCTGAACGCTTGATGAACACTGTTTCCATCAGGTCAGTCATCATCAAAAGACGACGGCTTCAATCATAAACAAAATTTATAGCGTTAGGTAAGAAGACGAATGTTCAAAAGAATTAATAATAACAAGCAATTCTTAATTTGATCCAGGGCACGTTCCTTTAGAATAAAACTAAAATTATAAACGGTGGGATTTAGAGCCTTAGAGTTACAAATAAAAGAACAAAATTATTACTAGATAATAAAAAAAAAAATCATAATGAAGTAATTTTCAAGTTTTTTACGGGGAAAAATAAACTCATGATATTAATAACTTAAAGAATATATATATTAACACATAAGCACTATTTATAAAGTAAAGTATAAATATCCACAGAATTAATGTTGAATTTTTTTTGGTCTAGTTGTAAATAAGAAATGTCTATTTTAATTCTTTTGGAACTGGATGAATAGGGAATGATGAAATAACAGAATTTGATGGTTAAAA
This sequence comes from Halyomorpha halys, assembly GCF_000696795.3. Taxonomy (NCBI): domain Eukaryota; kingdom Metazoa; phylum Arthropoda; class Insecta; order Hemiptera; family Pentatomidae; genus Halyomorpha; species Halyomorpha halys. The sequence goes on along the minus strand of NW_027113071.1, from coordinate 56,393 downwards.
GGGTACAGTAGTGATGGATGGAAGTAGGAATGAAACTCCACAGGAAAGGCTATCTGTTAAGGAAGGATCAGTCAAAAGCTGCAGTTCGATGGACCGTTGTAGATTAGGGATGGGATATCATTATCGAAATATCGATATTCTGTCTCCGATATTTTAATATCGATATCGGGTAACCGATAATATCGAAATATTGGTTTCTAAAAAAAAAAAGAACCTTTGTTATTAATATCGATATCGTAGATTAGAAACCATGTTTCGATATTTTGTTCAATAGAAATATCAATATTTTGTTAAAGTTTAAACATATTCGATATTTCGAATTGATAAATTCATGTTCATTTCGATATTTTACATTGTTATTAATATTCATATCAAAGATATTTTGATATTTCATTAAAAAATATTAAGAAAATCTTATAAAAATAGTTTTCTGATATTTTGAATTGATAAATTCATGTTCATTTCGATATTCTACATTGTTATTAATATAGTTATCGAAGATTAGAAACGATATTTCGATATTTTTTTCATCGAAATAATATTTCATTACAAAATGTTAAAAAAATCTTATAAAAAGTTTAAACATAGATTTTCGATATTTTGAACTGATAAATTCATGTTCATTTCGATATTTTACAAGAAAAAGGTCGCACCTTAAAAGTATATATAAATAAAAGAAATATTGATAACATACACTCCAATGTAATATATCTTCAATCATATATTCGTACAAAAATATAGTATGGGAAAGATATTCCGATTTTATTTAATCCAAATATTGATATTTTGTTAAAGAAAATATTCAAGCTTAATAATAGTATTTTGATATTTAATATTGATTATTCATCATATTCATTTCGATATTTGATATTTTTATAATTATTTATTTCTAACGTTAGTAAAAGTATTCTGATATTGTATTATCAAAGGATCGATACATTGTTTCAATACATCCATTTGATCTTTGATAATGTTATTTATATCGATATCGTTAATTACCTACAATATTCGATATTTCGATATTTTTTTTATAGAATTGTCGATATTTGGTATAATAAGATTAAGAATATTTTATAAAAAGCTAAAAAAACGTATATCGATATTTTACATTGTCATTAATATTGATATCGAAGATTAGAAACGATATTTTGATATTCCATTAAAAAATATTTAGAAAATCTTATAAAAATTTAAAAATAGTTTTCTGATATTTTGAATTGATAAATTCATGTTCATTTCGATATTCTACATTGTTATTAATATAGTTATCGAATATTAGAAACGATAGCTCGATATTTTTTCATCGAAATAATATTTCATTACAAAATGTTAGAAAAATCTTATAAAAAGTTTAAACATAGTTTTTCGATATTTTGAATTGATAAATTCATGTTCATTTCGATATTCTACATTGTTATTATTATCGATATTGAAGATTAGAAAAAGTATAAACATACTTTTTCGATATTTTAAATTGAAAAATTCATATTCCTTTCAATATTCGATATTGTTACTAATATAGAAATGGAAGATTAGAAACCATATTTCGATATTTTATTTAATAGAAATATAGATA
>NW_027113071.1:53508-54222 GCF_000696795.3 Halyomorpha halys | reverse complement strand
AACAATACAAAATATCGAGAAAAAAAATGTAATTATCATTATAAAATATCGATATTCCTATTTTAAAATTTCTATATTTTATTTTAGTCATTTTAAACAATATATTGATATTTCGATAAAATAATATCAAAATATTGTTCTTATAAACCATATCGATATTACGATAATACAAAATATCGAAATAAATATGTATTTATCATAATAAAATGTAGATATTCCATTTATAATTATTCTATAAAATTTTCTAGTCTTTAAAAAAAAAAATGTCGATATTTCGATAAACTAATATTGGAATATTTTTGCTAATATTCCATATCGATATTACAATAGTGTAAAAGATCGAAATAAATCTGTAATATCCAAAATAATATATCGATATTACTATTTTAATATTTCTATATGTTACTTTAATCATTTTAAACAATATATCGATATTTCAAATAAAATAATATCGTATTATTGTTCTTATATACCATATCGATATTAAAAAAATAGAAAATATTGAAATAAATATGTATTCTTACTCTGCGTTTTTCCTTTAATAAGATGCGAATGTGCTGTGGCAAGTTAGTATGCATAGTATTAATAATTTTACTGGTCGTCGTGTTGTCGTGTATGCAAATTCTTATAGAGTCTGTGAAGTTTTAAGTTAAATAGTAAAATCCCCATGTGTAGTATGGGAAATGATAAACACATCGTAATTGAAATGTTTAC
>NW_027113071.1:37827-51218 GCF_000696795.3 Halyomorpha halys | reverse complement strand
TCTAAATGTTATTTTAGTCATTTTAAACAATATATCGATATTCCTATTTTAATATTTCTATATGTTATTTTAGTCATTTTAAACAATATATCGATATTCCAATAAAATAATATCGGAATATTGATACTCATACTCCCTATCGATTACAACAATAGGATATATCGAAATAAATATATACTTATTAAAATAAAATATCGATATTCTATTTTCAAATTTTCTTCAATAAAACAATTATATTTTAGTTTATATTTGTTATGGTTGTCGTGGTGTTGCTTTGTTTCATGGTTATTAAGAGTTTCTTATGTATTTTGATTAGGTATGACATAAAATATGTCTTGCTATGTTATCATTTTATAATTATTATTACTTTAATTCGTTAAATTTTCGATATCGATATTTCGATATTTATAACTTACGAGCACTTAGACTGAATAGCTTGAAGGAAAAGAGAAAGAGGGAACATAATTAAACTGCACGCTTACTAGAAAGATACTGGTTTATTATCTCTGTGATGCTATATACATTATTGAGGTTTATTTACATGAGGAGTTAGGATTAGTGTTGTATACAGGCCTTGTCCAACCATAACTCCCCCCTACCAGTTTATGAACATGCCTCATAAACTCCGAAAAGATAACCACAACAAAATACAAAAAAAACTAAAGACAACTAACATATACACAAAAACGAAAACTAAAAATACACTTTTCATCAACTAAAATTAACACTTGAACTATTTAAAAATTAATAAAACTTGTCACTCAGTCCTTCTCACCATAAAACTTAGAAACAATAACGATAAACTTTTGTATGCCAAAAAAAAACTTTTACATAGATGAGAAAACTCCAGATCCTATTGATTATTCATTATGGGGAACTTGAGTTGTTCTATGTGGACCGTCCTTCGTTTTTTTGGCTCTTTAATACTCTTTATTGTTACTATATTGTGCTCTCTAATTATAATCACCCTGATCCTGGGGAGGAGGAGGTATCGGTGTCGCGAGCTTCGAATAGGGGAAACCAAACGGATAGGTGCGATCCAAGGAGGGGGGAGGAATTGGAGACAGGAAATAAAGGACAAATACGCTGATATTTTCTTCATGGAGGGAGAGTTACTGGGGGCGACCGGGCAAACAATGCACCAAATCCCCCTGAAACAAGATAAAATTACTTACGTTAAAGAGAGGAGGTATCCACATGCGCTCAGACAGCATATTCGGGAAGAGCTTGATAATCTAAAAAAACAGGGTATCATCGTAGATAGTACCTCCCCATACAACAGCCCCCTATGGGCAGTGCGGAAGAAGGGCACACCGGGAGACAAGGGAGAAAAATATAGGGTAGTAATTGATTACCGGGGCCTTAATGAGAACACGGTAGACGAGAGATACCCGATACCGTGACTAGAAGATATCTTAGATAGACTGGGTGGGGCAAAGATCTGAAGGCCGGCTACCACCAAATCAAGATGCACCCGGAAGATCAGCACAAGACAGCTTTTACATTCGAAAGGGGGCATTACGAATTTACGAGGATGCCCTTCGGACTGAAGAATGCCCCAATTACGTTCCAACGATTGATGGACGAATTCTTACGGGGAATCGACGAGTCCATGAGCCAGGTATACATGGACGACCTGCTCGTTTTTAGCAAAACGGAAGAAGAACATGTGTCCCACTTGCGCAAGGTATTCGAACAGGTCCGGAAATCCGGGTTAAAATTATCGTGCGAGAAATCAATATTGGGTAGAAACCAGATATAAATTTTGTAGGACACACAATATCGGAACAGGGAGTCAGACCAGACCCAAATAAGGTAGAAGCGATCAGGAAAATGGCGATTCAAACGGATGTTAAGGGTATCAGGAGATTGTTGGGAGCTCTGAATTACTATAGACGATTCGTACCGGCGATGGCCAGGTATCTGGTACCCATCAGCAACCTTCTGAAAAAGGGAAATAGGGTGCAGGTGACGCCCGATATGGTGGAAAATATTAGAAAATGCATGGAGGCGCTTCAGAAGAAACCGGTGTAGGCATTCCCGGACTTTGAACGTACATTTACCATCACCACGGAAGCAAGTGGGTACGCGTTGGGGGCGGTACTGTCGCAGGATTGTGAGGGTGGAGAGCGACCGGTGGCATACGCTAGCAGGCGGTTAACAGATGCTGAGACAAGGTACAGCGCACTTGAGCGAGAACTGTTAGGTATTGTGTGGGCAGTAGAACATTTTCGCCCCTATGTTTTCGGGAGGAAATTCCGGGTACATACAGATACATGATACAGATAATCAGGAGTGTCCTCCTCCAAGCTCTCGTTAGACGAAGATTCCTCCCTATTTTATTCCTCCGCCACGTTCTGTTCTTCTTCTCTGGCTGTCCACTCCCACAGTAATTCCTGGACGATTCTGCATTTACTGTAATTGCTCGAGACAACCAATCGGCTACCATATTTTCCTTTCCTGGTTTATATACTACTTCCATGTTATACTGTGCGAGGAGCTCCTTCTAACGCGTAATTCTAGCCGAAGACTCCTTCAACTTTCCAACCCATTGTTGAGGCCTGTGGTCAGTGTGTGCCCGAAAGCTTCTGCCAAACACATAGGGTCTAAAGTGGTCAAAAGCCCACACTATTCTAAGAGCTCACGTTCCAGCGCACCTGTAGCTGGACTCCGTTTCTGTCAGACGTCTACTGGCTTACGCCACTGGGCGATCTCCCCCTTCACCTTCCTGAGACAACACCGCTCGTTACTCGGCCATTCCTGGTACAAATCCCCGGTAAAAATTTAAAGTTCCCATCAATCTTCGAACTCCTTTCACATCCCTAGGCACTGCCATCCTCCTTATAGCTGCAACTTTGTCTGCGTCGGGTTTAACTCTTCCTAGATGTGGTGAGGTACCTCCTGCGGGTATCTCCTCTGTTTCACGTATGTGACTTTGTCTTGTTTCAGTAAGATCTCATGGACCATTTTCCCGGTCGTCCCGAGCATGTCCCCTTCTGTAACAAAGAATATATCTTCATATTCCCTCCTAAGGCTTAGTCTCGGTTCCCTGGCTCCTCAGCTTCTTCTTCGGTATCCGACGTTCCTGATGCTTCCATGGATTCCCCAGATGATCAACTAAACCTCCAGTTACTTCTCACATTCTCCGTATTTGTTGGGAGTTGATCTCCATTTCGCCATTGATCCCCGGTCCACACCTCTTTTTCGTTACATGTATGGGCACTGTTTGGCTGTGTGCCCCTCATTTGCGCATTCGTAACATCTAGTGCGCGAGCACTGTGCTACTAGGCTCCAATCTTTCCGCATCCGTGACACTTGCGGTCCTCTTGTCGACTGTTGCCTCAGTATTTTTTGCCTTGTTCTGTTTGTTTCCCAGATTTCCTGCTTAATCTCTCCCGCTAACTCGGTATTCTCTCCTTTTTTCAAGAGTTTTAAGTATTCTTAGATCAATTGTATTCGATCTGAGTCCATCCCGGCTCTTCCACTTCCATTCAGGCCTCCTTTTCCCTGACGCTTGTGTTTATAAGTTCGTGAGCACACTCTACGAAGGAGCGTTCTCTCGGCATTCCTTCCTTCTTCCGCAGCTCTTTCGCCAACTGAATCTTTAGTACATTGGATAGGAATTGCATCCTACCCTGTACCTGGATTGTCTCCATCATCTCGCTTAATTTATCGGCGATTCTGTTGTATCGTGCCAGGAATTTCGCAGCATACTACCCATTAGACAGCCTCGGTTTCTTGGTCTCCCTAAACAATATAAATCTGTCCTCTTCTTGGGTACACCGTCCTCCTCCGAACGCATTAATCAATCTCGTCTCGATCACGTTCCAGGGTATCTACTCATCCGCTTAAATTTTATTGAGGATACTTCTTTTCATCCTTTAGACGACTGCTGCCCTTAACACCACAGCATCGTCACTGTCGAGGTCTTAATCCATTCCAGCGTCGTGGCTTGAGCTGCTGCTAAAGAGATTTCAGGTAATGGCTCCATCTCTTGGTTGACTGCCGCTTCAGGCTGGTTGGCTACAGACGGAGCCAATACTAGCGTTTCCGTACTGCCAGAGTCAATTCACACCAATGCCAGACGCTAGTGAGCAGTATCATTAAGGGAGAAAGGAGAGCGTCCCATAGCCTATCCCAGTAGACGTCTCACAGAAGGAGAGCAACGGTACAGTGCTTTGGAAAAGGAACTATTAGGGATAGTTTGGGCTGTGCAGCATTTTCGGCCATACGTGTTTGGGAGGCGATTTAGGGTCCATACGTACCATAGATTTCTTGAATGGGGAACTAAAGAAATCATCCGCAAGAATTACAGATCAACGCGTTCGAAGAAGAACAGGAAGAGTCGTCAGGGGACGTGAGGCGACTCCTGAGGGCGGTGACTCCAAGAGAAGAAGAACAATAGGCCACACCAGAGAATGAGAGCAGATAAGAGATATCTTCAGATTACAGCTCGCACGACGAAAGACCGGCAGAAAAAAGCACTGGAGAAGATTATATATAAAATAGGTACCAAATTGTACGCCGTCCCTCCTCTGCTCAAATCAGGCCAACTGCCTTTGCAAATATGGACACTGTGTAAGGATCCACTGTATCGCAAAGTTTGAGGTCCAAGATACGATCTTCGGTAAGGAAGAGGAATCGTGTACTTGCTACTACATCTACAAATGATATGGTAGGTAGTTCTTCATCCTTCCTGCAGAACCTGTACAAAGGGGACTCTATTAATCTCATTTTATAGAGGTGCTTTTAATATTCTTTTGAAAAATGTTGGTATATATGGAATTGTGTAGTACTTTACGGTTGGTTTCTTATTTTGTTGTTGTTGTTCATTGGTTATTTTAGTTGTTGGCCAAAAAGTTTGTGTGAGTACCTATTTGTTAACAGAAGATCCACGTCTTTATTCCAGCTTTGTATTGTTTAATTAAAAATTTGAGATTGCAGTATTTGATCAATTGTTGCAGACAATTCTATTAAAAATATCGTAAATTATAAAAACAAAATACAACGGTCATGGCACTTGGAAAAGAAGGAGAATTGTAAGCTTATTCTACACTTCAATTTTATATTCTAGCCGCAATTTAAGGCAAGATTGATGAGATATGAATCCACTAGTTGGAAATCCGAATTATTTTTCATAATCGATAAATCACAAATCAATTTCATCATAAAATTAAGCCTTATCGTGTTAAATTTAATTTCATATTAAAATTACTTTCTTCTTCTCTAATCAAATATAATAGATAAAACAAAATAATAAATAAATTGAAAGTATTCAGAACTATTGTCTCCATTTCTACTTAGGTGGTTAATGGGTGGAATAAGTACTATATACAAATTCTTAGTGTAGATAATGTTTTGAAGCACTTGTAAACTTGTTACTGAGATTATGTGGAATAATTATGCGATCGATGCTGGGATCGCGTGAGCCCTTTGTGCTTGGTGAGATTCATAATAAAGTAGGCTTTATCGTATTAGAGCATGGAAAGCGATTGGCCCGTTAAAAGGTTAGGGCCTCCACCCAATTCCAAAGCAATCACTTCATATTTCCAGAATCTTTTATCTCTCAAGTGCTATCTTATTAATCGAAAAACGTTCTTCGAACTAGTTTTGTATGGTGCTAACACTTCACTCGACTCAACTTTCAACTTCATATGTAACTAACGAGCTCATTATTTCTAATGAGTTTAATTTGACTTTTCCAATTCATTCTCGATTTATTTGCATCGTCCAACTCGATAATATTTTTGAGTCAATATGAAGAAAGGTGTGATATTTTACTACAGTGATACAGTGATGTGATATTTTACTACTAGAATGTCATTTTTCATATTTTTTTATTTTGTAACATAATCGTGCATTTTAAGAAGAAATAAACATCCCATGACTTTATCATAGAAATTCCCACCCTTGCAAAGATAAACTACTGCATATTACATTAAACTAGTTTTAATATTAATGCTAACACATATCTGTAGGTCTAATGGTTCCTCAGATTTAGTTTTTCATAAACCAAAAATTTAAAAAGGATCATAAAAATGCTATTCCCACGAAGATAAACGTCATAAACTACTGTTTAGTACATTAAACTAGCAACAATTAGAGTGTTTATAGATATCTAGTGGTTCCTTAGACACATTTTTCCAGAATAAATTCACTTACAGCTGATTTTTCGTTATGAAATGTTGTTTGTTTGTTTTTTTTTTAATTATTTCTTGACATCTAAAAATCGTGAACTGCTATATTGGGCCTCATATTTTATCAAATTTACTTTACTTCAAACGATGTTTTATTTGGTTTTTTAATGTTGTGGGTAGATTGAATGATATGGAGCTCCGAATGAAAAATTAATTTTTTAAACGATATGAAACAGCGCCCTAACTAAGGTAACTATGCAACAGCCCCCTTACTATGACAACTATGCAACAGCCCCCTTACTATGACAACTATGCAACAGCCCCCTAACTATGACAACTATGTAACAGCCCCCTAACTATGGCAACTATGCAGCATCCCCCTAACTATGGCAGTGAAATAACTAAAAAATAAAAGTATGGGCTGTTGACCACTTTAGACCTTATGTGTTTGGCAGAAGGTTTTGGATACACACTGATCACAGGCCTCTTCAATGGGTGGGGATTTTGAAGGAATCTTCGGCTAGAATTACGCGTTGGAAGGAGCTCCTAGCACAATCTAACATGGAAATATATATAAAACCAGGAAAAGAAAATGTGGTATACGATTAGTTATCTCGAGCAATTACTGTAAATGTAGTAGAAGAGGAGGCCGGAGAATCGCCTAGACAATGCCTGCGGGAGTGAGCACCGGGAGAGGATGAAGAACAGAATGTGGAAGAGGAAAAGTTGTATTTTTGTTTTTATAGCCCTGATGAATACCTGATAATCAGGTCGAAACGTCAGCTTAAATAAATATTTTTTGTTTATTTATGCTGTTTCTTTGTTGACCACACCCCCCGATCATCTTCTCCAATCAATTGATATAATATTTGTTATAATCTAAAACTTTATTTACCCTCGAGAACTAATATAAATAAATTTTAACCAAAAGTAATTCTTGGAGTTTTGTATTTTTTTTCTTTTAATAGATAATATGTAATTAAGTTTTATTATATATTTATAATAAGTATAAAATAAATATTTAAAAATAATTTGTTAGTCGTGATTATTAATATTTTTTTCTTATGGAAATGATAAAGAGTTCATAAAATTAAACTATGCATTGTTTTTGTTCATTGTATTTTTTATATTTGTAATTGACATTATTAATATGAAACTATTTTGTTTCCTTGAAACTCCCAGTGGGAAGAAGGTTAGTATTCTAGGTATAAAGATGTATGGTATATCTTGACTGTGGCTTATGAAGAATCTTCTTTTTAGTTACTTCAAGGACTGTCTTATGTAAGATCTTTTTCTTAGACGCAACGAGGCAGTATCGGAAATTAATTTATCCTAATGGGTTCGAGTGGGAATAAAGCTTTTTATAAAATGATTGTTATTAACAATCATTATTTTTTTTTTATATCATTTATGATATTTTAAAGGTTTTCGGATTGTAAAAATTTTGTGTATGAAGACTTTTTTGGATTCTAAAGATGACAAAGCTCAACTGAAATACATACTAAAAACCTTGAATAGAGATCTTTACATTTAATACAGAATACATCTCTAAATAAAAGCCAACTAGCCTTCAGCCCTAATTAGAGACTAACAATTTTACTAAGCTATTACTGATGCACTTTGAACATCATTGCAGTTACATGATTTTCCTGTCAATATGCTGACCTCTCGTTTCTTACGAATTCGATTGCCCTTTCGATGGAAATTTACAATAAATTGCAGGAGCTGTTTAGTTCCTCATGTGGTTGAGCTTTTTGTCTACTAATGCTAAATACTACTTTTATCTTATTCCCTCTCCCCCTGTTTGTTTGGTGATATCATGTGGTGATGAAGCATGTCATACTGACCTCCTAAGTAAAATTTAATTGGAAAAATAAGAAACTTTATAACATATTATTAGTTCAGGAATATGGTTAAAGAAAAACTATGACGAGACAGTGACATGGGTCAAAAAAGTATGATAGTTAAATATAATTCAATGCGGGAAAACCGAGAGAAGTGGTACAACTGGCTATTGTGCCAGTGCCAACATATTAAAAAATTAAGGTACACTTGCCAATTGCATTTCCACCAAAATTATCCTTACAAAACTCGTAATTTTATTGACTGGTAGTCGAACAGAAAAAAGTTCCAAGATTTGACTTGCTTACGATTTTCATCATAAAAAAATTACCTTGGAAAGTAATCATATTTTAAAACAATAGCTATAATTCTATTTTAAAAATGACGCATTTACCAGCTGTCGGATTTAAGTAATCCGATTTTTGCCGTTGTTTTTTGAATTTATATAAAGTAGGGGTCGGGGGTCTAATTTCCTGATGCCCCCCTTGCCGCGGACACCGAAAGGCCCCGAAGACGCTGCGACTGCAATGCCGCCCCAGCCTATGTACCATGAAAGCTAGGACCTGGCCTACCCCTACCATCACGCCAGAGTGCAGGACACGCTGGCCAGCCTCTGAGAGAAAAGGACGTCTTTTCAGACACCAGGCGAATACACATGGTTTTCACCATTTCGCCCACAGCACACCTAGACGAGGGAAGCGACTAGGATACGTCACCGCGGCGGCGAAGACGTCACCAGATAAGCACATAATAGCCATATTATATAAGCCATGAGACCCCTTATTCTGTATTTATCGCATATAATTAAATCACATTGAAGACTAATACAATAACCCATAATTGCCCCTCCAGGGATTAACACTTTTATGAATAAAGGAAAATATATGCATGCTAATTAGCGGAAAGTCTCACAATTTTCACCCCCCCCCCCCTTTTCCACACTATTAATTTATTATAATCGTAAAATTACACTCGGGACACCTGCAGTATAGCACTAGCAGGACCGATGTAAACAAATTCGTGCCCCGGGTGAGGATCTCAGTGTGGACTTATTAAAATTTTTTTCTTGTGTGGGACATTTCGCCCACTTTTAATTGTCTTAATAATTATTTATATTAATTAACATATGATTGGTGTGTTAATATGCGTAATAATTTAAAAAGAGCCAAGAAGTTTAAAGAGACGCGGGTGGCCAGTCATGTATTGATGCTTAATTCCATCGGCGCTACAAGAGGGCATTAAAAGTATTAGTCAATACTTCTTGGGTGAGTCATTTATATTTACATGGGGCGAAAATAGATCGCATTGCTGTAATTAAATACTCACCCATTAGTTTTGTAAATTAAATGTAGGGCTTTCAGCCGGGATAAAGAAAATAATATATATATATGTGTGTGTTTATGTATTTAGCTATTTATTTATTTAAATTTTCGTTAATAAAAAAATAATAGTAATTTAATGTTTGCATGCTTGTATTGATGTATGAATGATCTTGTACATTTATCAATTACTGAGTGATTGTTATTAATATATTCTTAGTTTGTAAGCTTCAGTATTCAGCATATTTACTAAGCTTCAGCATATTTATTTGTTCTATAATTAATTTAATATAAATAACAATTTTATTTATTTATTTAATTGTAGATTGTATGCTCATTGTGCAGTCACATTTATTTATATATATTTGAAAAAAAAATGGGTTTAAATGAGGAATCGGTTACCGACATCGATAGGATCCGGTCACTAGAGCACAAGCTACGGCGCGTTAGGCGGGGTCTCCTTAAGTTAGGCTCACTTGCACTCGTCACCACCGCGGACGATGACTCGTTTATCGATTTTGAAGTCGATTATGACGAGTGCAAGACACTTTGGGCGGAATATAAGACAATTTGGGATGAGTTGGACTCCGCATACGCGTCCCCGGGAGCTTCTGCGATGCCGCACGACTGGGAAACGGACTACGACATGATCCGAAACGACCTGCGACAGGCCGAGGTACGGTACCGCAAAATTAGGGCTCAACGCGATACCACCGCTCAGGGGGGCAAACCGGTCTTTGCCGCTCCGACGTACCCGTCCCAACTGCCCAACATTCGGATCCCGGAATTCGACGGTGAGCTTTCCTCTTGGCCGAGGTTTCGGGACACGTTCATCGCTCTTGTGCACGACACCACGCAATTGGCACCCGTAAATAAGATGCACTATTTAAAGAGTGCCCTTAGTGGGGAACCCGCGTCGCTGTTAGCCGGATTCCCTTTCGATGCCAGCTCCTATCAGCCGGCTTGGGACGCGTTAGTGCGTGAATATAATAGTCCGTGCGTTCTCGCTTCAAGATGCCTGCAAAGGGTCTTGAACCACAAATGCCCCACATCTGGCGGAGAGCGCGCGAAATACGCATCATATTTGGACACGTTCATCGCTCTTGTGCACTACACCACGCAATTAGCACCCGTAAATAAGATGCACTATTCAAAGAGTGCCCTTAGTGGGGAACCCGCGTCGCTGTTAGCCGGATTCCCTTTCGATGCCAGCTCCTATCAGCCGGCTTGGGACGCGTTGGTGCGTGAATATAATAATCCGCGCGTTCTCGCTTCAAGATGCCTGCAAAGGGTCTTGAACCACAAATGCCCCACATCTGGCGGAGAGCGCGCGAAATACGCATCATATTTGGCCGAACTCATATGAGTCGGACGTCATCATGTCCACACTGGCTCTCCGAGCATCGGATCCCGTCACCAGACGGCACTTTGAGCTTGCCCATACAAGCAGCGATTTCCCCACCGTCGACGATATTATAGCGTTCGTGAGACAGAGATTCGTGGCATGCAAGCTGTCTCACGAACTCGATGTCCAGCCTCATTCCGACGCTCCACGTGCTAAACCTGCCGGTAGAGGAAAGGGCGGAATCTCCTTCCCAGCGAAGTCGGCACGAAGGACCGTGTTTCTCCGGGCCAATCCGGGTCGCCACCTAGGCGCACGTTTCCAGGGAAATCGGGCAGATCGGGGTGTCGCCAGTCACCCGGCACTTTTTCACGCGGGAAATCCGTCTCTCCCGGCAAAGAACGTTGTCCCCGTTGCGAGGGGTGGTACCTTTTGGGGCGGTGCTTCCGCTTTCTGGCCTTGACCCCTCAGGAGCGTAACGACTTCATCAAGTCATCCGGTCTGTGCCGGAATTGGCTGAGGTCGGGTCACCACGCTTCGAAATGCCTTTCGGAGTACACGTGTACGTTTTGTCGCGCCAAGCACCACAGCGTGTTGCATGTGGAAAGCCGATCGGGTTCTCCCGCCGCCGTCATTTCGCCAATGACCGCAGATTTTGTGGTCACGTCCACAGATCATATCCGAGTCACGTCCGGGCCTCGTGATTGTTGTTCGGAGGCAGTGATGGGAACTGCGTGCGCCGTATTTAACGCGCAAGCACGGCTACACGGCAGGCAGTACACCTTTGTTACTGCTGAACTCGCGACGAGGATTGTTGGCCAATTGCAGCCCTTCCCCGTCTCTTTGCATTTTTCATAATAAATTCGGCTTAGCCAAATTTAGGTGGGCGGTGGACCACTTTCCACCAGCCTTATGGAATTATTGTGAGGTTGTCATGGTATTAAAAGCAAATAAATCATCTCACTGCCTCAATTGCTATCGTCTAATTAGCCTTCTACCTTCCAATACCAAATTATTTGAAAAAAACAAAACAACACTTCTTCATCGTTTTTATTCTTTTACTCTAGTTATTTCTGTCCAACAGTTAAAAAAAATAGTTAAACTGTACAACAATGTCACCGTCAACAGTTTGTTGATTAGATTTCTAATTCATTAGAATAAAAAATATATAGCCCATGCGTTTTCCTTCATATTAGTCAAACATTCGATAACATTTGGCATGAAGGATTGCTTCCGAAACTTGAAATTTCAATTTCACCGACCTACTATTTAATATTACTTTTAAATCTAAGAAACAGTTATTTTGTAATAAAAGTACGCCTGGACTCTCTGACTGAAGCAAATTAGATGAGTGCCTCAGGGCAGTGCCCTAGGACAAATAGTTAATATTTGTATATGAGACCTACCGCAGCACAATGGCACTTTATCGCCTTGTCGATACAGTAATTTCAAGTGCTGATCGCAATCTTTTACATGCATCCTTCACCGTTCAAAACCATATGTACTTCGGGTTTTAGTTGGAACAAAGACCTCCTTGGATAAATCATATTCTGCTTAAAGGAAAAGACAGCATATGAAACGGCTTTTTATTCTGGTTACTTGACAGACGTTCGATATCATCCTTAATAAAGAAACTAACTCGATATGAAGTTTTATTGAACTGGTGAGTACTGCAAAATACATCAAAAGAATTAGTCAAAGCATCATAAGGATGTTATACATAAGGACTTGAACATTCCAACAATCACATTCACTGTTATAGAATATTACAATAACTTCCAGCAAAGAATTACTTATAACAAGTTACAAGAAGGAACCATTATATTCCATTCCGACGCTACCTAAGCCGGCTACGAATTTGCTTATTGCAAATTACAATTACTGTCAAATTTTATCATATATCTAATAAATAAATAATAAAACATGCCAGAGCCTGAACCAAATGTATGATTCAATATTGACAAAATTTTCCAATCGTCAAAAATTATTTGTCAATGTTATCATTACTGAAGCTTAAATTTAGTTGAAGCAAAAGTAGATAGAAACAAAAATTGTCAGTTGTTCCCTTGGTTTCTCACCCTTCAATTTAATGTTGAGTAAAAAAGGTAGATGATTTACATAATTGAATACTTTTGTTTATTAGGTTCCTGAAGACGAGGTAGGAAGCCTCGAAATGTTTTGACAAAGAAAAGGACAAATTCATTTTTATCAACCTAAATATATTTTATAATACCAGACAAGAACAAATTGATTGGAGTGATAATGAGTTCTTAGGATATTGTTTGAGTGGGTATAGGTTTAAATTATTATTACATTTGAAAGGAAATATAATGGAGCTTACACCCACCAGCAGTCTGGGGAAACCACCATCTTGAATTTACCAGTCTATGGATTAGAGTATATTCCGCGCTAAATTATAGAACTTTGAGGAAATGCTATGCAAGATATCAATATTTATTCAGTAATTTCAGACATCCAGCCCACAAAGTTTTGTAGTTATTAGTTGAGGTTGCAAAAGCTATCTTTATAACTTTAAATATAAATAATTAGCTGTAATCCTACTACTAAGTACCAAAGGGCTATTATTTGTTAAAACTTTATTATATTGCTTTAAAATATTTTATTTTATATTGTTTACCCACTTCTTTATATCTGAAAAACGTTTTGGGTTCCTCTTCCCATTATCAAGTTCTACAAACAAAAGTACTTATAATTAACTGTTTTACTATTAACAATAGTCCACAGGAAAGG
>NW_027113071.1:27347-36142 GCF_000696795.3 Halyomorpha halys | reverse complement strand
TAGAGGGTTCGGAAAAAAAAAAAAAAAAATTAACAATAGTTGCTGAACGGATAGCTCATATGTAAAATTAAATATAACAGGTAACCTTTAAATACCAAAGGTAGTAAAAGGTAAGACACAACACGAATTACTTTTTCTTTCTACACAGTAATGCACTACTAACTCACATTTTATTTCTGTTTTTAGAGGGTTCGGAAAAAAAAAAAAAAAATTAACATACAATCAACAATGTTTATGTTGCATCTTAATACAAAAATGTTGGAAGTGTTTTTACACATTTACATATTTACATATACATACAATATTTAAATATATATACTTTCACTTCAGTAATTTATAACCAATTGATAACTAAGATGTTGATCGCCAAGAATAAAACTTTAATTTATAATTTATAACCATTTACATATCTAAAATGGTTTTTTGAGATGGACCAAAAAGTTCTTAGTGGTTCTTCTTATTTTTTTTCCTTACCTTATTATTAATTTGTGGATATAATAATAATAATAATCTTTATTTATTCCGGGATTGATCCCTTTAGAATAATATACAGGCGTGAAAATTAGGCTTCAGAGCCTTAGAGTGAAATACATAATAAAAATGAAATTATAAAACGTCATAAAATAATGAATTTAAAAAGATAAAATTGAACAACAATAATTAACAGACTATATAAAATAAGAATAGAACAAATAAAGTAAAATCATATGTCATATCATAAAACATAAGAAGACAAACACTTCTGATAATAAGAAAAAAAAAAAATTTAACTATGATTAAACTAAAACTAATAAATGGAAAGATCCTATTTCTGCTAATGTACATATTTACAAGAATAAACAAAAATCTGAGACATTAAGAACAGAAAAATATAAATCTTGTTTGAAAATTTCAATTGTTATTCTTCCGGAATTGGGTGGACAGAAGGTGGTCGAAGATACGGGATTTGAAGGTTAGAAGGGTATTAGAACTACGAATGAAAGAGGGAATAGAATTCCATAGGGATGAGAAAAGATCTACCAAAGGCTGCGGTTCGATGGGCACTGACATATAAGTCTGAAGGCCGTGACCGGGCATTGCGGGAATGCACCGAGGATTTAAATTGAAGGATATCAGAGATGTACGATGGACGACGGGATTGGATAATTTGGTATAGGAAGGAATCAAGAAAACATTTACGACGGAAGGAGGGGTAAAGCCACTTCAATTCTTCATAAAATCGGATGACAGAGGCGTCCCTGGGAACCCCAAAGATGAATCGTACAAAGCAATTAAATAACCGTTTTAATTTTGTTTCGAGATCCCCAAAGACACCCCAGTAAACCACACAGCAATAATCAAATTGGGGGAATATTAAGGAAGTAACCAGGAGCCTACGGATTTCAAAAGGAAGTAGGTGGCGAAGATAATTTAAACGTTTTAGGGTGGAGAAGGTACGACCGGAAATATCGGAGACATGCTTTTTCCAGGAGAGAGTTTGGTCTATAGTGATACCAAGGTTTTTACGTATGGATGGAATTGTATCGGATTGTTGTTTAGGAATAAGGTTGGAATATGAGGAATAGTTTTCAGGAGGTTATTGGATCCTATTACTGCCTTAGTCTTCTCTGCATTCAACTTAAGCTTGTTTTCTTGTGCCCAGTGACTAATTTGATTTAAGTCTTCTTGAAGCATCTCTGTGGCAGCCAGTAGGTCAGTAGGTGGGAAGGAGAGATTTTTTTTTAATGTTTATTTATTGCTATTTACAACTGTACATTATAATACATTTAGTAAATCTGATCTAAGTTAAATTGGAGTGTTACAGACGTGTAGAGAAACTACCCATTGGTGGCACTCTAATGACATTTTACATTAGCTGGTCTCGTACCCATCTTCTTTTTAGGCGCCTCGGAGGATTGTCAGGAATGGAAGAGGATGCAAGGTTAGAAACTGGGGGTTTGAGTAGTTAGGGAGTTTATAATGGAAGGAGTTATATCTGGGAAAGGAAAGATAAATTTGGAAATCATCAGCATACAGATGGTAGTGAGAATGTCGCATAAGGAGGGGAAGGTCATTGATGTAGATGGCAGAAAGGGTGGGGGGAAAGCAATGAACCCTGGGGGACACCCATCTGGAACCATTACGTACTGGGACGATCGGAGAGGAAGGATTGAAACGAGCGCAAAGCACTGTTGGATAGAGGAAGATTTCGTAGTTTGTTAAGAAGGATGTTGTGGTCAACCATTTGACATTGGCTTTGGAGAAATAAAGGAGGATAACGATAGTTAGGTTTTGGTTTTCCATGGCAGTTTGGAGGTCGTGGGTTATTTTAAGGAGAGCGGATTGTGTTGAATAGCAGGTCGGATTGGAGAGGATTTATGAGGAAAAGTTCTTCTTGGAAGTTTGAGAGTTGCTTTTGAACAAGGCGTTCTAACAGTTTAGAAGGGTTAGATATGAGAGAAATAGGACGGAAGTCATTAGGTGAAGAAGGATTTGGGATTTTATTTAATGGTCGAACTAAAGCAGTTTTCCAGCGAGAAGGAAATGTGGCATTTTGCAAGGAATAATTGTATAGATGATAAAGTACGGAAATAAGGACTGGGAGACAGGATTTAATCAACTTCACAGGAATGTTGTTGGGTCCTTGATCGTTGGTATGGGATCTTAGAATAGAGGCTAATAATTCTTCGCGATTTATGTGGGAAAAAAAGAAGTTTTTAGGATTGAAGGTGTTATTTGGAATTTCAGGAAAGACTGATGGAACAGTAGCATGGCATTGAAATGATTGTTGAGATCATCAGGTGTTATTGGAAGAGAGCTAAGGTTATTGGATTCTGGTAGGGATAAATTTCGGAGTATTTTCCACTTGGATTTGGGATTGGAGAGGGCGTGATGAATGTGTAGGAATTTAGAACGTCGAACTGCTAATTGGGTTACATTACGGAGTAGTTTAAAATGTGTATAATCTGCAGACAGGTGGGGACGACGAAATTTACTTCTCTTTATTTTATCATTGCATTTATTTCCGAAGTAAGCCAAGGTGCAGTTGGACGGCGTAAGGTTCGGGTTTTGAGAAGAGCATGGATGTATAATATGGATTGTAGATGTGAAGTGAGGGTGGATACCATAGGGTCGATGGAATTATAGGAGTGTATAATGTCCCACTGGACGGAATCAAGTTCAGGTTGAAGGGATTCATAGGAAAGCAGGTCCAGATTACGGCATGATATGATTTTTGGAGTAAAGCATGTGACTGGTAGGTCGTATGTTCTTTGGATTAGATCGTGAGATGAGAGGAAGGGAACGGGGTGCTGAGAAGAGAAAAGGATTTTTACAGGTGAGTCACAGATAAAAAGATCTAACCAGGTGTCAGAGGAGGAAGGAATAAATGGTTTAAGCCACGTTTCGGATACAGCTGTTATGTGGTAAAAATTGTCGAGGAAGTATTGTTTAAATTCATGGGCTGGGTAGCCATCGGACTTCCTGCACCTGACCCTTCCTCCGCTGAACCAGACGTATTTGATTTTCGTCACTTTCTGCTTCTGCCTGGCTAACCAGTAAAGGTGCTTGTTGGCGGGCGTCATTGCTTCGCTCACATATACGCGGTGCGCGTAGTTTTCATCCCAACCTAAGTGGGAAGTGGAGAAATCACGTTTAGCTCTTCTTTGCCGCACCAGCTCATCTTTTACTGTTTGACGCACGAATCTCATAATAATAGGGATGGCGCTCCTTCCTGTTTAGACCTGAGCGGTACCGCGTGGTCCAGATCGTCCGGACACAGCTTCACGCCCAAGCCTGCACCAATACTGAGAACCGTTCCTACTACGGTTTCTCCCTGCTTCTCGGGAATTCCAATAATCTCTACAGAATTATTTAGGTGATTCTGTTCCACCTGATTAACTCTAGCTTCAAGGCCACATATTTTAGCTTTAAGATTTTATTCTTCTGCTAGTCCAGGAAACGGCTTTAATCTAAATTTAGGGCTTAAATCTTCTCCAGCCGTTCTTAATGTTCGATAGAAAGCTCCGACTGCTTCTGAAGAGTGTCCTTTATATCTTTGAGATCTTCGATGCCCTGGATTTTTTTTTTCAGAACCCCTTTTAATCTGAAACAGCATGATATGAATAGATACATATGGAGTATAATGGGCAGATTCTACTCCTTTTACTGTAGCAGGGTTACATTTTAAGGAGGATTTGTAGTGATAAGATGGGCGGAAGTGGGGACATGGAAGTGAGTCAAAAGTGTTGGGGCTCATTTGATGGTTGTGAAGACACTATAACTAATAACTACAACTAAAACTAAGGTTCAAAAATTGTCTATTGGTGTTTGGTCACAGGTGGCACTGTTGCCATCTGATTGGAGGTGTAGCGGGTGATAGGGTATTGAACAGAGGGTTGATGTTGGTCTTCAGGGAGTCAAAGAACTTGATGTGCCTCCGTTGTATAAACTCGGGTACAGTCGGTAGGTCGAAGATCTCGTGAAGTTGAGGTGGTTTAGTCTTCCTCAGTGATGTAGACCTCACTATTTTCGGCAGCACAGTGACCTGAAACTGTTGAAGAAGGCGCTGTGGTCCGTCCCGGAGGTGAGTAAAGAGCGGCGCACCGTATAGGAGAGCCGGACGTAGTATACTCTTATAAATTTGTAATTTTAAACGGAGTGATAGATCAGGTGACAGTAGTAGGTGATGGAGGCGGTAGGTTTTTCTTCTTACTTGTTTTACTTTATGGTAGATATGAGTGGATAGAGTAAGGTGGCGGTCTAGTTTGATTCCTAGGTATACGATTGAATTAGCTGGCGCTAGTGTGGTGTTCCCCACACGTAAGGAGCGAGGCAATCTGGACTTCTTCTCTTTTTACAGAGCACATACCACACAATCGGTTTTGGTTGGGTTTAGAGTTTTATTGATGTTCATTAGTTTCTCTGTGATGTCTTCGCATACACTTTCGGCGTGGCCCAGAGCTGTAGCGGCATAGACACTGCTGCTATAGATGGGAATATCGTCTGCATATGCTTCGATGGTTGCTTTTCTGTAATTGTGTCCCATAATGTCCGCCGTGTAGGTGGAATAGAGTACCGAGGATAAGACTGATCCTTGAGGAACACCACATGTTCCACATGGCACAGCTAGTGTCCGTTCTTTTAGAAATGACAGAATGATACTATAGAGCTGTTCTGGGCACTCGAGGTCCGCGAGCTTACGGTATAACATGCCGTGAGACACGGAGTCGAATGCTTTCGTAGACCCCGTCAAGACCCGTCAAACTATCGCCCAATTTGCTTATTGGATACCATGGGTAAGGCATTCGAGAAGATCCTTTCCCTCAGGCTACAAGAGTTCACGGAAGGAGTTAATGGCCTCTCACGTGCTCAAAACGGATTTCGTAAAGAGCGATCCACAATAGATGCTGTTGGATTGGTAGTCGAGTTGGCCCGCACAGAAATTGCTGGAGTAAGGTGGAGGAGGGGTGCTAAGTGTTATGCAGCAATCATCAGGCCAGTCGTTAAGAATTCCTTTAACACCGCAAGATGGACCTGTATAATAGATGCCCTACGGACTATGACGGTGCCAGCCTATCTTATGAGAGTTCTTACAAACTACTTCAAAGATAGAGTTCTGTTCTAGTACTTTTCAGACATTGGCCAAAGAAGATATGAGGTGACGGGTGGTGTCCCACAGGGCTCGGTATTAGGGCCTCTTCTGTGGAACGTTATGTACGATGCAATCTTTAAATTGACATTGCCGGAGGTAGCCACAGTTGTGGGATTCGCAGATGACGTTGCAGTTGTAGTGGTGGCGAAATACTTGGAAGAAGTTACTCTCCTCGCAAATCAGGCTGTTGCTACGGTCCGAGGTTGGCTGTCTTCGGTAGGCCTACAACTTGCAGATCACAAGACCGAAGTTCTCCTAGTAACTAGCAGGAAGCAGATTGAGTCTATCACTGTTACGGTGGGTAGGCAAGAAATTCGTTCCCAGTCTTGCTTAAAGTACCTAGGAGTCATGATCGATGCACGTCTCCGCTTTAATGTTCACGCGGAGTATATTAGCGCCAAATCTGCTAAAGTTGCATCCTTATGCCAAACGTCGGAGGTCCCAAAGAAATTAGGCGATGGCTTCTGGCTACTGTTGTCACCTCCATTATGTTATATGCAGCCCCGATATGGAAACGAACGATGGCTACCAAATCATACAGGAGACAGATGGTTTCAGTTTATCGCAGAATTTGTTTGTTTAAGGACAGTTAGCGCTTTTCGAAATGTTTCCTACGAAGAGGTGTGCGTGATAGCCCGAATGCCACCTGTGGAACTCCTTGTTGAAGAAAGAAGCAGGCACTATGGACAACGCTTGCACTTTGCAACATAACCATCGACCAGTGGCAGCAGTGTTGGGAGGCTGCAGATTCCGGGAGGTGGACTCACAGGTTCATACCCGATGTGGCCAAGTGGTATGGTCGCCAGCATGGTGAGGTGGATTTTTACATTACTCAAATGTTGACTGGATATGTATGCTTTAGAGCCTACCAGTACCGCTTCAAACTGGACAACACCGCAGAATGACCTGGATGTCAGACTGTCGAGGAAACCGCAGAGCACGTGTTTTTCACTTGCATTCGCTTTGCTGCAGAAAGAAGTGAATTGGAGAGAGTGTGTAGAGGACACGTCACACCAGAGAACGTGATGAGCTATATGCTACTATCAGACCAGCATTGGAACGCAGTGAATATATTCACCACAGTAATCCCCAAGAGGTTGAGAGAGGAAGAGAGGGCTAGAAGACTTAACTAGCATGGAAACGTGAAAACCATGCGAAGAATGCGAGGCGTCACTCTGCCATTTCCCTCCGTGAAGTAATGCCTAGCGGCGGTCCCGTGGAGAGGAATGAACAGGTGTAGGGCGGTGGTTTTAGTGGGTAAAAATCCCACACACGGATAGGTACGGGCCTATCCGTGTCTTTTGAAGATTTTCACCAATGAAATGATTCTTTAATGACCTTCCAGGAGGTCTCTTCATCTTCCTGAATCTGATTTAAGATCTCAGATCTCTTTTAACGACGACCGTACGGACCTTAATCCATTCTAGTGTCGTGGCATGGAATTGTGCTAATGAGACTTCTGGTAGTAGTTGAATGGGTTGCCAGCTGCTAAAGTTTGGTTGACTGCAGCTTGAGGTTGACTGTTTTGGGTGATATTCTCCAGGTTCAGAATTGCTCTTCTCACTATTCCGTTACTGGTCATAATTCAAAGAGGACAATGAAAAAAAAGTTGCTTTTAGACTAAACATTACTCCGGTATCTAAAGTTCCCTGGTTTCGGCACCAGTTAAATATTGGCGAAAGCAAAATGCAAAAAAAGAGCAGAAGTAATAAGATCAAACACATTTGAACTGCTGTAACACACTGGCTTTATTGGGTTCTTTACATCTCTTTATATATTTGATCAGGTAATATTCTCAGTCAGCAGACATCGAAGTAACAGCTGACTAAGGCTGTAATTTTTTTTAAATAATGGCTGCTAATGGTAACATGATCGTTAGACAAGCGGTTTTAACCTAGTAGCATTGAATTAAAACGTGGTCCAGAACGCACCTCCCACAGAGGGGAATCCTTCACCCCCAGAGTTTCCTCTACTACCAGTATCTCTTGCAGAAGCACACGCCGAAACACTTGAATGGGTATGCACAGCAACCTCCCAAGACTTGAGGAAGGCCGTTTCTGACTTCGAACGGTTTACCGGGGAACCGGGAGAACAGAGCCACTTCATAAAAGGGAGTGATTGACTGATAAGCCCAATTGAAGCAAAATCAATAGAAAATCTACTCGATAACGTAGATGCAGAGTCGTCAATTCCTCTTAAAATCTCGTCCATAAGGCGCTGGAAGGTTATGGGAGCATTCTTGAGTCCAAAAGGCATCCTAGTAAATTCATAGTGAGAGGCTACTCGAATGTAAATGCCGCCTTATGTTGATCCTTAGGTTGCATTTTGGTTTGATGATATCCGGCCTTCAAGTCCAATGTGCTGAATACCGTCGCCTCGCTTATCCTGTCCAAAATGTCTTCAAATCTTTGGATCGGATTGTTCTCGTCTACGGTACTCTCGTTCAACTTCCTGTTATCTATTACCACCCTGTACTTTTCGTTGGTTTCATATGATCCGTTCTTCTTTTTAACCGCCCACAATGGACTATTGTACGAGGAATTACTGTCAATAATTATTCCCTGGCGTTTTAAACTTTTGAGCCCTTCCCGGATGTGGTGGGGTAGCACCTGCTGTTATCTCCTCTATTTCACTTATGTAACCTTATTTTCTTTAAATGTGATCTCATGGACTATCTTCCCGGTTGCCTCAAGCCTGTCTCCTTTTAAAAAATCTTTATATTCTCTCCTAAGTCTCTTTATCTAGTAATCAGCCTGATTAATTGCTCCAACCCGTGCGCCCTCGGTTTTTCTTTGTCGATGACCCCTGCGACATTTGCGGTCCTCCCGCCGACTATTGTTTCTGGGTTTAACTAGGCTTCTTCTTCCATAGCTCTCTCTCTTCTACCATTCCCATGTTCTCTCCTTCTCCAAGGGTTGGGCATGTTTCTTGGTACACTCCGTTACGGGCTATTCGCCGTTTGAGATCCTCTTTGGCCTTTGTGGAATCCGGCGAGAATACAAGGGCACGGTGGCGGACGGGGAGGAGATAAGCAACAATCATGTCACTAGGAAAAAGCTATGGGAGAAAGTCCGGGGAAAATTGGAGAAGGAAAAAACCAGGAGAGTAGCTCGGGAGAATTTAAACCTCACAGATAGGAAGGGAATGATAAAAATTGGGACAA
>NW_027113071.1:15667-16863 GCF_000696795.3 Halyomorpha halys | reverse complement strand
TCTGAAAAGAAGATGGCCACGGGACCTTCTAATTTAAATTAATGTTTGAAGTACCACCAATGGGTGGTTCCTTCCCAAGATTTTCAAGTGCATATGAAACATACTACATATTTACCTATTGTATCATTTTGTACAGTTGTAAATTACATTAAATAAATAATTAAAAAAAAAAAAAAATTATTTTAAAAATGTTGTATTCTCATTTCGGAATTCCATTTTGGTATTAGTGAAGAAATACAAATAATAAAAAATGCGTGGAAATACATAGATCAAGCAGACAAGCATTGCGGCTCTCGTAGCATCAACGTCTAGCGAAGTGGGGGTAAGCTGCCACTTCCTCGAGTCTAGCAATTACAAATCTCCCGGCTTTAATCCTAAATCGTATTTTTCTCTTTACAATCGTCCTATGCAACCGAAAATGAATCTGTTTACCGAAAATAATATATGTAAATTTTTTTAGTGTACACATTTTTTTTTTTTTATCATATTTTAAATAAATCCACACAAATAGTTTTTTTTATTTATACTAATTTTTTATTTAAAAATGAACAATGTTATGATTTTAAGAAATTAAAGCATTACTGAGAATGTAAAAGAAAACATTTTTTTAAAGCATCAAACTGTCAAATTTTCAGTAAAATATGTAAATAAAAAAAATAAATAGAAATAGTTGTGTACTTTCAAATTGCTGAATTTGTTTACACTATTTTTCCTAATACTTTTCAGTAATCCGAAAAGCCCATGCGGCAATTAGGTGGGATTACTGAGATTACACCGTATAGTCATATAGTCATAATAAACATAGAAACACGAAAACGTTTATTTATGCATTTTTCGTCACTAACATTCTACTTATACTTATATGGCATGTATGACTTTATGTATTTGCGACTATTTAATTATATATTTCTGTAATGAATTTAATCGAACTAGTCAGATACCTTTTAGAGAAAATGATAACAAAATTATTAACTCCACATTACTAAGTGGCGCCTTCAGTATGTCCATGGTAGCCAAAAAAAATTAAAGATCCCAGGCATATAGCAATATTAATCTATAAGGTCACAACTGGGGTCTATTGGATTCAGTAACAATTATTTGCCTACTTTTTATATCACATCACACACACACACACACATCGCTAACCAGGCTGTTGCTACGGTCCGCGGTTGGCTGTCTTCGGTAGGCCTACAACT
>NW_027113071.1:12180-15617 GCF_000696795.3 Halyomorpha halys | reverse complement strand
ATCTTATTCCTTCTTCTCTTTTTTGACATTGTGCTTTCGCCAATACTTAACTTATATATATATATATATATATTTCATAGCAATACCTAAATTTGAGAACAGTCAAAGTAAATTTTCTGCTATTATTTATTTCTACACTAATATTGAAAATAATTTGCATTAATTTTTTTTTTGGTACTATCTAATTAGTATTAATAATTACTAATAGTATTTCCTGAATCGTGAGATTTTAGCCTATTGTTTGCTTTTACTTTTTTAATATTTGTTTTTGGATGTTATGATTTTTTGAAATTATCCACAACTATTGTTTGGTATTTTCAAAAAATAAGTTGTAAAAGAATAAAGAAATAATTCTTTAAATTTATTAAGTAAAAACATTTTAGTATAAATTTCAGAAGTACAAATATTTTTTCAACTAAGTTACTTGTCTGTTCTATTTGAAAAAATAATGAAAAGAAAGTAACGCAAAAATGAAACCCATATTTTGTGATAACCCTATGTCCCCAACCTTTATATTTGTCTATTAGAATTTCACTTCCAGGTCTTTTTCTGTTACATTGGTAAACAATTACAGGAAATCCTAATCTGAATATTCAAACCACAGAACAAATTTTGCAATCCAACTTTTATTAAATTACGCAACGGGTTTTTCAACGAGCGCGTGAAATGATCTCTGATTTTTCAAAATGCAATCTGACTAAAAAATAATCAATGTTGGCAATAGGAAAAATAAAACATAATTATTATTTAAATTTTCTACATATTTATTTTTTATTTCAATATATTTATTTTTTTTTGTTTTTATTTGTTGTATTTTAATATATTAAGCTTGTGAGGAATGTGCATAAAAGCTATTTGTTTCAGTGGACAAACCTAATGTTTTCCTTGTGAATAGTATCGTTGATATTTTAACTGCGGAAAATCAAAAAATAAGTAACTTCCTGGCTCAAATGTCTAATACCGAAAGATGAAGTTTGTTTATCTTTGAATAGCGTATCTTGTAAGGTACTACAATACAATATATTATAGAATAAAGGTTGGATTGTTAAAAAATAAATTGGGTCCAGAGGTTTTTTTTTTTTTAAATTTTGCTCTCGACTACTCCTAAGTTATATATATATATGCCATATAACGTGTCATTTAGCCACTCTATGCCTCCTATACTCTGGGGTGTGCTGGTGTGTTGTGATGTCATGTTTCGTCCAGGTCCTTCATTTATGTTCGAATCATGGCATTGTCGAATTCTCTGCCTGAATCTGATGAGATGCACCCCGGAGCTCCGTAGAATTAAAATCACAATCGGAAAGCTGCCAACACTACTTCCGACAATTTGTCCAGCAAACTGCATGGTCCACCCAGAGTGATTAATTTACATTTGCAAACCTTTACTTGGAGTGTCCTCCACTCGCCGCTTATTATTACTTCTCAACAACAAATGGTGTTTGAACTGCTCGTGTCTGGTGGAGTTTATTCTTCCGTTCACTCGGATAATAGGCAGACGGGCCTGTTCTCCTTTCACGTGATAGTTTGTAAATGTGCGGTCGCCTCTCCGCTTACATTCTCCTCAGATCTCACGTGTCTTCCTATCTCCTGGTTCTCGCCTCCACGTGCTTTCTCTGATCTTTGCCCACGACCATTCCTTTGTTCATCCACTTCGTCTTCAGTTTCTGTTACTCCTGATACTTCCGCCGACTCACTTGACGACCCGCACAGCCTCTGCCGAAGGCTTTTTCTCTGAATTTGTTAGGGATTGACCTCCATTGGTCTTTTCTTCCATATTCCTTCTTTGATAGATGTAAGTCATTCTTCCTGAATTGTTACATCCCAGATTAATGAGGTCGTTAGACATTAGTGAACCCGACAGAACTAAATTTTAGTGTGAATCACTGTCTATTTTTCAATACAAAGTATTATTATTATTATTTTCTAATTACTTCTTTGTCTTACTAACTTTGTATTTTGTTTCTTTATGCTTCTTTTTCTGACTTACATTTTACATTAGTTAGGTATATTTTCTTTCTATTTTTAAATTATTATTATTAAATTAAATTATTCATATTTCAAAGTTTCTTTGCATTATAAATCTATATATTTTTTTTTTATCACTTCTTTCATTAAATTATTTTTATCTATATTCAGTATGTACAATTATTTACTTTAATCATTCTATGTATAATAAATAGAAGATATTAATTGAGGATATTAATAATATCCTTTATTCACTGGTTGTTATCTTGTTTATTTCTTAGCCCTCATGAAGGCTATAAATTCTGGCCGAAACGTTGACACCAGTAAATAAGCTTTTTAACTTATTTGTGTTATTCTCTGGCCGCACCTCCAGCTATCTTCTTCTCATAAATATTATCCACGGTCGACTATCTTATCATCTATAAATGAACAATTTTTCTATTCTATACTTATTTCTAATTTTGTTTTTTTTATTTCTCTAAATATGATAAAAATAAACTAAAAATATATAGTGATTACAATGGTAAATTATGATAAATTTAGCAATGAAATATTTTGACAAGGAAATAAAAATTTACCTAAAGAAAAAATTTACATGTTTATTTTAATTTTTAAAAATGTTGTATTCTCATTTAGGACTTTTACCGATACTCCACTTTGGTGTTAGTGATGTAATATCTCTATTTGGTCATTTTTTTTAAACTGTTGATGTGATGTGTGATGTACTGTCTCTGATCTGCATTAAAATTATTTTTATTTTTTCTCTGAAATTAGTGAAACTGATTCTCAGTACTTAACAAGCCGTACTCTTCAGAAACGTGTTCGTAATATTGCACCCGGTTCCGCTGGGAACTCACCAAACAAATAAAAAATAAATAAAAAAGGTAAACAAAAAAAATTTACACCAGAAATCCGCAGTACACCTGCAGGCAAAATGGAAATTCCAATGCTTCAGCACCAACCATATCTAACAATAACTTACCTAACGTAACACCTCCCATTAATGCCACTCCTGAATCTTCAGCCAACCGATCATTTACCGAGCCTGTTCCACCTCCAATTTTCGTCACCAATATCCACGACTTCTTGGAGTTTGGTAAAGAAATATTAGAAATCATTGGACAACCGAATTTTAAGTGCTATACCAATAGAAAAGATACCAAGATTACCACAACAAATAAAGACCACTACAAAAGCCTAGTTAGCCATCTATCGGAGAAGAATCACGACTTCCACTGTTACCAACTAAAAGAAGACAACCCGTATCGAGTCGTATTGAGGGGACTCCATTCCACTACTCCATCTACAGCCATCAAGAGTGACAATTGGGTCACAATGTTCGCCATATTTCTAATGTGGTACACCCCACGGAAAAATATCGACTTCCTCTATTTTTCATCGACTTAGAACCAGCTTCCAATAATGCAGACCTTTTTTAAAATTTCGAGGCTGGTATACTCTTGTGTACG
>NW_027113071.1:5575-8157 GCF_000696795.3 Halyomorpha halys | reverse complement strand
ACCTTGGAAGAGACAGCGCCTCGTACTTATTCCAAAGAGTAACGGAAGACTGGAAGACCCGTCAACCTATCGTCCAATTTGCTTATTGGATACTATGGGTAAGGCATTCGAGAAAATCCTTTCCATCAGGCTACAAGAGTTCACGGAGGGAGTTAATGGCCTCTCGCGAGCTCAATTCGGATTTCGTAGATGCTATTGGATTGGTAGTCGAGATGGCCCGTACAGCAATTGCAGGAGCAAGGTGGAGGAGAGGTGCTAAGTGTTATGCAGCAATCATCACGCTAGACGTTAAAAATGCCTTTAACACTGCAAGATGGACCTCTATAATAGATGCCCTACGGACTATGGTGGTGCCAGCCTATCTTATGAGAATTCTCACTGACTACTTTAAAGATAGAGTTTTGTTTTATTCTTCAGACATTGGCCAAAGGAGATACAATGTGACTGGTGGTGTCCCACAGGGCTCGGTATTAGGGCCTCTTCTGTGGAACGTCATGAAGTAATGCCTAGCGGCGGTTCCGTGGAGAGGAATAAACAGGTGTAATGTAAGGAATGAACAGTAGTTTTAGTGGGTAAAAATCCCATACACGGATTGGTACGGGCCTATCTGTGTATTTTGAAGATTTCCACAGACGCTCGTAAAAAGAACAAGAAAAAAAAACACTTATTTATTTTTTTAATCATTTAAGTAATAAAAACTATAAAAAATTAAGTTGATTTGGGGTTAGTTTAATAATGTTTCCCAACGTATTTTATAAAAAAACCGTCAAAATCATTATTATATATAAAATAAAATCTTTACCGCTAGGTAGTACACGAGGCTCTCCTAAAACTGGTGCACCTTCTAACCAATAATAATAACTCATCAAAGTCTAAACTTTTGTTAAAAATCAAAATCTATTTATGTGCCAATGTCATATTCCATGATATTTTCTATAATATATTCTTCAATGTCCTAACTAATTTTGCTGTGCTTTTTTATTAAATTTTTTTCAAAAAATCAGATATCAGATAATAATATCTTTATTTGGAAAATAAACATATTGAATCGGCTCATTGAACTATCATTATACCTAAGATAACTTTATGAGCTAAAAATGATAGCAGGAATTTTGGGAGATTTAAAAAAATAAACAATAAATAGAATAAATATTGAGAAAGTACTAACTCATAATGAATAAGCAGAAAAAAAATAATAATTTTAATATTATTTATTTCGGATCGGCTAATAGAACCATTGCTATATCTCTAACCAGAAAAGGTTAGACGGTTCATTGGAAACGGATTTCTAGCATGCCATCTCGTTTACAACTGCATTTGTTGATCAAACTATAAATATTATTCATAGTTTTTAAGTTATTTTAATTATTCAGATAGTTCTGAAACTAGACTGGAGGCTTAAATATCAATTATAAATAAAAAAATAAAACATAGATTTATGTCCACTGTTTATTACACTGAGCTACGGCGAAAATCAACATCTGTGCTATTGAAAATTACTCCCTCAATAATTTTTCTGAGCACGTACACTGCTTAATCTTGTTTGTTTTTTATGCCGAAAATATAGCTTTTGATGAGGAAAGTGCCCTAAGGGTTGTTTGTGCCCGCGCTCACTGGCAAGATTCAATGGTCCCAATTGTATTTAGGGAAGTCAAAATTGGGCAGTTCCATTAGTTTCCTCTAAACAAGGACCCCAGGATGGGGGAAATCGATCCGATTATTGAAATCTCCGGTGACTGAGGAAGAGGCTGAGGATCGCGGTGGGGATGGGGAGTGTGAGTGGGGGGGGGAGAGCTGAGGGGCCAGTCGGGAGCGAGCCCGCCACTGCAATGCGGGACACATGGACCCAGCTTCAGAACTAGGTACCAAAGGCGAGCTTTTCGCATTTTGCTACTTTATAGTTTTACAATTTTTATTTTTTACACCTTAATTATTTTAAGCATTATCCTTCTTTTTATTTTGCGTTTTTTGCTGTTGTAAACCTTAGGACATACATTTCAGTAATATTTTGTTTTCAAAAAATTATAAAATCACAGTGTTGAATTTGATTAAATTTCCAGTTGCTTACCTAACCAGAAGCATGAATATTGTTTTGAAATTATATAATTTTTATTTCAATACATATAATACACAACAGGTTATATCATCGATGAAAATTCACAATTATCATCAATTAAAAAAAATAAACACTTACAGTAATTATAACAAAAATTTAGGCTATATGTACTATTTATATAATTATAGAACATGAATTACTGTTGTAATCTTCATTAATTTCTTAAAATTTTATAGAGAGCCCTTTATTTATTCTAATATATATTTTTTAACGGAACTTAACTTCTTTATTATTTTTTTAATTATTAAAGTAGCATGATGACGTTAACGTTTCGGAGTGATTTCAACATCTTCACAACATTTCTTTTTGTAATTTGATATTACAATCACATAGATTTATATATACATAAAATGAAAAAAACAATACATGGAAAA
Source organism: Halyomorpha halys (assembly GCF_000696795.3). Lineage (NCBI taxonomy): Eukaryota > Metazoa > Arthropoda > Insecta > Hemiptera > Pentatomidae > Halyomorpha > Halyomorpha halys. The sequence goes on along the minus strand of NW_027113071.1, from coordinate 5,667 downwards.
AATAGATATGCATGTAACATATCTTAAATATTACTTTTATATATATTTTCCTTTATTGTTTTTTTCATATATACAGTATATTTTATATTAAT
>NW_027113071.1:4704-5451 GCF_000696795.3 Halyomorpha halys | reverse complement strand
ACCTTGGAAGAGACAGCGCCTCGTACTTATTCCAAAGAGTAACGGAAGACTGGAAGACCCGTCAACCTATCGTCCAATTTGCTTATTGGATACTAAGAGTAAGGCATTCGAGAAAATTCTTTCTCTCAGGCTACAAGAGTTCACGGAGGGAGTTATTGGCCTCTCGCAGGCTCAATTCGGATTTCGTAAAGAGCGATCCACAATAGATGCTGTTGGATTGGTAGTCGAGATGGCCCGGACAGCAATTGCAGGAGCAAGGTGGAGGAGAGGTGCTAAGTGTTATGCAGCAATAATCACGCTAGACGTTAAGAATGCCTTTAACACTTCAAGATGGACCTGTATAATAGATACCCTACGGACTATGGCGGTACCAGCCTATCTTATGAGAGTTCTTACAAACTACTTCAAAGATAGAGTTCTGTTCTACTTTTTAGACATTGGCCGAAGAAGATATGAGGTGACTGGTGGTGTCCCACAAGACTCGGTATTAGGGCCTCTTCTGTGGAACGTCATGTACGATGCAATCTTTAAATTGACATTGCCGGAGGTAGCCACAGTTGTTGGATTCGCAGATGACGTTGCAGTTGTAGTTGCCGCGAAGTACTTGGAAGAAGTTACCCTCATCGCAAATCAGGCTGTTGCTACGGTCCGAGGTTGGCTGTCTTCGGTAGGCCTACAACTTGCAGATCACAAGACCGAAGTTCTCCTAGTAACTAGCAGGAAGCAGACTGAGTCTATCACTGTAAC
>NW_027113071.1:3178-4109 GCF_000696795.3 Halyomorpha halys | reverse complement strand
ATGACGTTGCAGTTGTAGTTGCCGCGAAGTACTTGGAAGAAGTTACCCTCATCGCAAATCAGGCTGTTGCTACGGTCCGAGGTTGGCTGTCTTCGATAGGCCTACAACTTGCAGATCACAAGACCGAGGTTCTCATAGTAACTAGCAGGAAGCAGACTGAGTCTATCACTGTTACGGTGGGTAGGAACGAAATTCGTTATCAGTCTTGCTTAAAGTACCTAGGCGTTATGATCAATGCACGTCTCCGCTTTTATGTTCACGCGGAGTATATTGGCGCCAAATCTGCTAAAGTTGCATCCTTTTTGTCACGCCTTATGCCAAACGTCGGAGGTCCCAAAGAAAGTAGGCGAAGGTTTCTGGCAACTGTTGTCACCCCCATTATGTTATATGCAGCCCCGATATCGAAAGAAACGATGGCTACCAAATCACACAGGAGACAGATGGTTTCAGTTTATCGCAGAATTTGTTTAAGGACAGTTAGCGCTTTTCGAACTGTTTCCTACGAAGCGGTGTGCGTGATAGCCCGAATGCCACCTGTGGAACTCCTTGTTGAAGAAAGAAGCAGGCATTATGGACGACGCTTGCACTCTTCTAGAGAAGAAGAGCGGAAAATAACCATCGACCATTGGCAGCAGCGTTGGGAGGCTGCAGATTCCGGGAGGTGTACTCACAGGTTTGTTACCCGATGTGGGCAAGTGGTATGGTTGCCAGTATGGTAAGGTGGAGTTTCATATAACCCAAATGTTGACCGGACATGGATGCTTTAGAGCCTACCAGTACCACTTCAAAGTGGACAACACCGCAGAATGTCCTGGATGTCAGACTGTTGAGGAGACCGCGGAGCACGTGTTTTTCACTTGCATTCGCTTTGCAGCAGAAAGAAGTGAATTGGAGATAGTGTGTGGATGACACGTCACACCAGAGAACGTGA
>NW_027113071.1:0-2788 GCF_000696795.3 Halyomorpha halys | reverse complement strand
TTATATATAATTTTCATGCTAATAGATTTTTCTTAGAAAAAAAATAAATCATTATATGTATTATATTGTAATACACACAAAATCATAACTTCTGCTGAATTTCTGATGAGTATTTTTATTGTTTTTTTTGTTTTTTTAGAAACTACCTTAGGAGATTGATGTGGTACTATTAACTAAATCAATGTATTTCAGGATTTAAGATGTTATGTTTCTATTTTAGTAAAAAAAGTTTTATGTATTCAGAATATTTTTTGTGGCTTCAAAATAGTTGCTTTTGAATATATAAACAAAAAAAAAATACTAACTTTTTTAAATGTAATTTTTTTTTCTTTTAATCTAAAAAATATACCGACAGTTAAAAACATCTATGAAAATTCATAAATTTGGAATAAACTTAAAATATGTTTGATAAATGTAAAGAAAACTTAAAAATGAAATACTATTTTTTTATAGTAATTTTAATAAAAATTTAAATATTAAAAAAAACATTTCTCGAAACGACATCATCAGGAAATCATCTTTCATCAAAAATCATCTTTCTTATTTATACATCAGTAGGCGTGATGACTAATGATGTCCTATCCCCTAAACTATATTAGGAGACTTCACAAAATATACGAGGTTGTAGGTACAAACAGTTTTTGTGAAACAACAGCCATATATTAATAAACCTTCTGATAAACAAAATTTTTTGTGTGAAAACATTACATGCAATTTGATCTAGTCTTGAGATGTACCTATATGTTGTAATTATAGTTTTTTTAAATCTCATATAAATCATGACAAAATGATATCTACTCAATTTTTTATGTATTATTGTTTATTGTTTTTATATTTTTTTGTTAGGATTGTTTATAAGGAGATTGATGAGGAAGTCTTTTCCGTGATGTACCATTAATACAATCACTGTATTTCAAGATTTAACGATGTTACGATTCATTTTGTCCTACTACGAAAAAAAAAAAAAAAAAAAAGAAAGAAAGATTTTTACTATCAAACAAAACATGTATAGATGTGATAACCCCCTTAAAAATTATTTATGTGCATCTAGAGGCTATATGTTTTTGTTGGGCTTTAGTATCACTCCTCTTGAATATTTAAAAAAAAAATATATTTTCTGACTATAGAACTTAATTAAATAGATAAAATATCTAAGAGAGAGGGAGAGGGCTCTCTTACTCACACACACACACACACACACACACACACACACACACACACACACACACACACACCACATACTTGATTTGATGAAATAGTTTCCAAGTATGTAAGTATTTTCCGTAAAAAGATTTGGATTAAATCATAAAAATTTGGAAAAATAAATATTATATCCTTATGCCGACTTAAAAAACAAAAATCAATCAATCATTATTTTATACTTTGTCCCAGAATAAAGTTATTTTTTCATTTCATTTCATTTCATATTTTCTGGTTTATAAGTTAATTTGCAACGTAATTTCTTTAAAAACAAATTATTGGTTTAAAAAAACGATTATGTCATATATATCTGCTAAATACATTAAAAAATGAAAACAAAACCACCACAAAACCAATATGTATAATTGCAAAAAAAAAAAAAAAGTCGCTGAATTATTATACCGAATTGTTAGGTTTTAGAAATTATAATAATATTTGTTCTAACAAAAACACAAGATGGATCGTATTATTACAGTGAATACAGATAAATAATTTTACCTGTGTATCCCTTAAAGTACTAAATTTTGACTTACCTGTGAAAAAAAATAAATAACTTTGTTTGTGATGGTTGTGTGCTTTTAGGAAACAACTCGACTTGAGCCATGAATAATGTATACCGGAGCTGTAATTAGCAGAAAGACCAATAAAGCCAAAATTCCTTTTAAAAAAAAAAAGGATCATAACTATTTGACTAAATAATTTGAAAGTGAAAAAAAAAACAAAAAAAAAATGTAAATGTAAAAATAATATTTTTTTCTTTGCACGCTAGAGATTTTTTCAAGAATTATACTATGTAGCATGTTGGATGCCTTGCGCGTCTTTTGTAAAGAAATTAATTAAATTTTAAAATTATTTTTTTTCAATAATGATTTTTAAAAAAATCGGTTGCTTTAAAATTTCATTTCATTTATTTAGCAACTGAAGCAGAATATCTCAGTTACTAAATCTCAAAGTAATTGAAATATGCAACATGAACTACGTTGGGCTAAAAGTTTAAAGTAAATACTAAGAAGGGGGGGGGGAAAGTAAAACAAACATTGAATGAAATTTAAAACTAAAATAAAAATCTTATTTAAAGAACTTTCCATATTATTGGAAAAGTTTGTTGGGGGGTTCGGGCAGCAAAGAACAACATAAATAAACGAAACTATATTTATTTATTTTATGCCGACGTTTCGACCTGAGTTTCTGGTCTTCATCAAGGCTAAGAGGTAGATAGATAGATAGATAAAAGAACAAAAGAGATAACAACAACATTTAGAGAAACATAAAATTGAAAAGGAATAGTATACAAACAAATTGGAATTAGATAAAATATTGAATTGAATCATAAATGATACAAAATTGATAACTGATAATTAAATAGTAAAAAAAGTTTGATTGATAATCGTGGAATTAGACGGTAGTAGATTGAAAACAGTGAAAGATGAAATATAATATCATGTAGGTAAGAAGATATGTATAATATAAGATATGCAAGTAGTGTCAAAAAAATTGAAAAAACAAATTGAACAATATTACAGAAAATGAAATATAGTGATGACTTATATCTGAATTACAGTGTGAGTATTAAATTATATACCTATAC
>NW_027113070.1:977-2064 GCF_000696795.3 Halyomorpha halys | reverse complement strand
ATACTAAAACAATAATGGCGCCTTACTCTTTTGCACTGCAAGAAAAATCCAAAATCCTTCGTCAATGCTCCTTTGTCACGAATAAAACCATCCATGAAGACCTAAATGTTCCTTATGTAACCGACCTAGCCCGAACCCGTTATCATTCCTTCCATAATAAACTCCCTAACCACCCAAACCCACTAGTTTCTAACCTTGCTTCCTCCTCCATTCCTGACAATCCTCCGAGGCGCCTAAAAGAAGATGGTCTCGTGACCTTATATTGTAAAATGTTTTTAGAGTTCTCAAATTTGCTTGTTGTATTTTTATACAGTTGTAAATATAATTAATAAAAAAAAAAAAACTAGTAACAGACTCTCAACATTGTTATATGTTATATCGTTTTAGCACAGTAGAAGATGGAAATATTTCTCCATTTAACATGTTAAACTAAAGCTCATGAATAACCCTCATATAGTTTTCTAAAATTAGTTCTTTTTTAGCAATATTTAAATATCTATTTTCTTTTCTAAATAAATTACTGTTCGTAAATTTAATAAAAGTTAATCAATTTCAGAACTAGTAATGTGTTGATTTACTTTATTCCTTACTTAAATAGGATTAATCTGGACATACGGAGTTGAGCTTTGGGGCTCCACTAAACCTTCGAATTCCTCTCGTATCCAATCTTTACAATCCAAAATCCTTAGTAAAATCCTCAATGCTCCTTATTTTGTTACTAATAAAACCATCCATAAAGACCTAAATGTTCCTTATGTAACCGATCTAGCCCGAACCCGACATCATTCCTTTCATTATAAACTCCCTAACCACCCAAACCCACTAGTTTCTAACCTTGCTTTCTCTTCCATTCCTGGCAATCCTCCGAGGTGCCTGAAAAGAAGATGGCTTCGTGACCTTATATTGTAAAATGTTTTTAGGGTGCTACTACTGGGTAGTTTCTGCTCATGCTGTGTCATATCATTATCATTATGTCATTATGATCAAATATGCTTGTATTTTTTATACAGCTGTAAATATCAATAAATAAATAAAAACGAGTAACAGACTCTCCTCAACATTGTTATATGTTATATCGTTTTAACAC
>NW_027113070.1:0-347 GCF_000696795.3 Halyomorpha halys | reverse complement strand
TTAAATTGGAGTGTTACAGGCGTGTAGAGAAACTACCCATTGGTAGCACTCTAATGACATTTTACATTAGCTAGTCTCGTGACCATCTTCTTTTCGGGCACCTCTGAGGATTGTCAGGAATGGAAGAGGATGCAAGATTAGGGGGTTTGAGTGGTTAGAGAGTTTATAATGGAAGGAGTGATATCTGGTTCGGGCTAGATCGGTTACATAGGGAACTTAAGGTCTTTATGTATGATTTTATTTGTGACAAAGTCAGAAGCATTGAGGATTTTACGAAGGATTTGGATTGTAAGGATTCGAAGGTATAGTGGAGCCCCAAAGCTCAACTCCATATGTCCAGATTGGCC
>NW_027113069.1:3226-3958 GCF_000696795.3 Halyomorpha halys | reverse complement strand
TTCAGAGAGTTCCAAGAATTATAAAATAAATATTTAGCAGAATTATATCTTCTATTATTTAGCTGTGCTATCTTCTATGAACACTGAAAATATTACTATTTTTATTTAAATTTTGTTTCGGTATTATATTGTTCGGTGGAGCAATATAACGACCAAAATTACTGAAAGGCTGATAACTAGAATCTGCACTAAGTATATAAAATAAAAAAAGAATGGAAGAAATCATCGACATCAGATTATTATTAATATAAAAGATACCGAAGTAGTCAATTTATCCATCTACGAGGCAATCTATACGATACAATATCATAAAAGCTGTTTATTTCTGGTAATATTAAAAAAAAAAAGTGGAATATTTTATTAACTATTTGTAATTAAGAAAAGGATAATGATTCGGGGGGCAGTCAAAAATAACAGGAAATAAAAAAAAACTATTTATGAATGAACGTTTCGGATTCTTTGGTTTTCCTTCACCTACCTTCGTTTACTTTCTTCTATCTTATTATCCTATATTGCCAAGATATTTTAAATTGTTTTGTGAATTTTTTAGCCCTGATGAAGCCCTCTTAAGTAGGTCGAAACGTTGGCAAATAAATTGTTTTTAACTATTTTTTGTTCCTTTCCACCCCCGACCATCTCCTTCAAATTAACAAATAATATTTACCCAAATTATCCGCTCCCGTATCCGCATTAGATTGACTCTCTTATTTTATTTTTAAAACATTTATTTAT
>NW_027113069.1:0-371 GCF_000696795.3 Halyomorpha halys | reverse complement strand
AAAAAAAAAAAAAAAACTTAAAAAAAAGTAATGTTTGTTATATAATTTCTGTGGTCAAATAAAATATGAAATCATCTATCATTAGTTCGCGCTACTATAATTGAAATAATTTATATATTATATTAACTTACATAGAATTATTTTTTAAAATAGTACTCGATATGGTATATTTTTAATGTTATACCATGTACTACATAGAATAGTGCAAAATATAAAAAGGAAAAGAATCCTATAACATACAAAACGGAAAAAAATTGAATAAATTACATATTCAAAAATTTAAATAATGTAATAGCTTAGGGCAAGAACATAACAGTCTATAATTTTTAAGGATTATTATGGAAAATGTTTCATTGTTACTCTAAAGTACT
>NW_027113068.1:0-2436 GCF_000696795.3 Halyomorpha halys | reverse complement strand
GGCGCAGGCCTATCAATCTGAGATCTGCGGGCAGTGCCGGTTCGAATCCGGGTCTGGGGTGTTAACTTTTTTCTTTGAATAGCGGTCCTACAAAATGAAAAACTTGACTCACCACCATGGTTAGAATAAGTTGGTCACCTGTAGATAACCCCTGTATGTCAAAAGGCTGTAGGTAGCCTTGGGCCGATAAAAAGGGAAAAAAAAGCATATTTAAGTATATTTTCTAAGTATAAGTTTATATGAAACTTATTGGCTTGGTTTTTATTCCATATTTTAATTTATAAAGAGTAGACAAGGAAATAGGCAAAGTATAATACTCTTAATACTTAACCTGTGAATTCTTATATAAGTGAACTAACTATATATGTTATTTTTTTTAATGAATATTGTTTTTTGCTTACAGATCCTGATGATCCCTATAAGTTAACCGATGAAACTAGAATGCTTGGTTTGGTAGTGTGCCGTGGAACATCAGTTGTGCTTATATGTCCAGTTGACGGAATGGAGAGCATACCAAACCCTTTCGTCCCCCAAGAATCATAAATAATGGACTACTTTTAATTTTAAGAAGATTAAATTCTGTCTTATTTATGTAAATGAAAACATTTTACTTTATTTAGGATATAAACACTATTTGTATATATATCTGTGTATATATAAAACATTTTCCATTTTTATTGAGAAGACAATAAACAATAATTTTCAGATATTGTATGTTACTTATTCAATGTCCTCGTTTATTTATATCTTTGATCAACTTTTATGTTTGGCATTCAATCAAAGATATTAAGGTGTAAGTCAAATTTCAGGAATTAAATAACTGCCATGTTTCTCATTTTACATCAGTACCATAAATGAGGTGAAATAGTGCTAGTTTTTTCAGTGCCATTTCTTTATTTATCAACTTATTTTCATATGTTTAGTGGAGAAAGATAGGTCCACATTTCAACTTTCTATTTTGGAATAGAAAAACATTTTGAGTGGAGAAGATGATCGAGGGGTGTGGTCAGGATAAAACACAAATAAACAAAAAATTATTTGTACTAACGTTTCGAACTGAGTTTCAGGTCTTCATCAGGGCTATAAAACAAAAAGAAACCAATTTCAGAGAAATATGATAGTTGTTATCTCTTTTTGTTTTATAGCCCTGATGAAGATCTGAAACTGAGGTTGAAACATTGGCACAAATAAATAACTTTGTGTTTATTTGCTCACTGCACCTCCCGACCATCTACACCTCATTAAGTTATTGTGGTTGGTGGGAGTAATTTTTTACTCTTGGTACAATTTTTTTTAAATAAATTTTAGTGTTAGATGACATCTAAGGCTATCTTGATCTTAGAAAAAAATAGTTCTCTGGCAAATCTTCAGAAGTAAAAAAGTTTAACTGATAACACTGTCACTAATTCTGGATTTAGAGGGCAGGTGATTCAGCAAGCCTTCTCTTAGTAGTTCTGCTACCTGCCTGGAGTTTTTAAACATTACCAAAAAATATTAAATTAAAAGATAACAAAACTTATTTGGTAATTAATGTTAAGATAACATAACAATATATCCACTCAACATACCATTGGACCTTGGTAAACTAGAGATCTAAGAGCTTTAATAACTGTAGAGAGCACTTCATTGCTGAAATTTGTAGTCTACTCTTACCCCCACATGGTACAATCTCTCCTCATTTCGTAGTAATAAACCAATTAAAATACAATAAATAGTGAAGTGATTTTCAAATTTTTATTTTAAAAAAATCTGTTGAAATATTTTTGAGATTCCAGACCAGCTAAAAAATTGATATCAACATCCGTTAATTTAATCTTTGGATGTTTTATCGGCACATTGAAGCTTACTGGCTTCTTGTGTCTCTTGGTCGGTTCTATTTGTAATGGATTTTGATACCAGAGAGGATCATTGAGGAAGGGGTTTACTGGGAACAATTGTACTCCACCGCCAGAAGTGACAGAGCCAAACCAATAAAAGCCATTAACGTCAACTAAGACCACTTCAGCGCTGGGCAAGTTATGGAGATAATTGGAGAGTAGATTTCCAACTCCTGGTATTCTGTAGTTTCCTTACAGTAGAATATAGTATTACATTCCATATGTATATTTATAGTAATACATTTCATATGTATATTTATAGTAATACATTTCATCATCAATTATTCAATAAAAAAAATAAGTATATTGACTAACTACTATGTACTAGATGCTGTCTACCTTTCAACACCTAACTACTGTGTACAAGAGATTGTATGTCTATTGTGTACCATTCGACAATTAAATACTATGTAAGACAGGTTGTCTATCCTTCAATAATTAACTACTGTATACTAGAAGTTGTATACCCTTCAATAACTAACTACCATATACTAGAGGCTGTCTACCCCTTCAGTTACTAACTACCATGTACTACTGGTTGTCTACCCTTCAATAACTA
>NW_027113067.1:6894-7323 GCF_000696795.3 Halyomorpha halys | reverse complement strand
TAATTTTTCCAGAGAGCGATTTTAAAGTTCAAAAGTAGAACAAATTTGTTAAGATAGAATATTAAGCCAGTAACACAGTTCAATCGGCTTAGTATTATCAAATATATATTACTGTAAAATCAATAATATACTGTCTGTATTGTTTTAAATAATTTGTATTTTCTATATATGTAGATATAGTTGACCATAAAAATTGATATATAAGATGGGGTTGCGGAAGTCAGGGTTGCGGTCAAAAGAGAAACAAAAATAGTTTACAACTATTTATTTTCCGACGTTTCGCCCCACTTTGCAGGGGTTTTAATGGTTAATCTTAAATCCGGCCTTGTAAGAAAAATTGAGCATCAAATATTCGATGGACCTATTTACCATTATAAAGGGTATTGTTAAGGCTGTAATATTTTGTATACTTATAGAGATTTAACGAAA
>NW_027113067.1:3745-4997 GCF_000696795.3 Halyomorpha halys | reverse complement strand
TTAGGAAATAAAAAAATGAACCTATACTTCTTTCTAAAGTTATTTAACAGAAGTTAATATAGTTACATAAATGGTTAAAAGTTCAGTCCAAGACATATCTTAAAATTATTCTTAAGAAATGATTTAGTGTAACCTTTTGTATCTATAATTCTGGATGAAGAGAAGAAGGATACAGCATAGGCGTTATAACCCGGGCGCCAGCTCTACGCTGTTACACAACTAATTAAAAGTCTCAGAGGGTAGCCACTGCCAAAGCCCAAAGCCTTCCGACTCCGATTACTATGCTCTCCGTCCTCCGGTCTTTTTTTTCTGATGGGACTTCTAATTTAGGAAACTGAATGCAGAAAGGCGACGTCTCGGTTGTAATATGAATATGGTCCACTCAAATGAAGGACATCTGAATTTTCATAACCTAGTTATTCAAATAAACGACCAAAAATAAAAGTAATTAACAACCTAAACATCGATATTAAAAAAATCGTGAACTGTATCAGGTGAAATTTTATTCGATTATACAATTATATAGGAAGAAGATAGTTGACCGTATGAAGTAGATTATAGGAAGATAGTTCGGGTGGCGGTCAATAAAGGTATCAAAATAGTAAAAGAAAACTATTTATTGTTAACCAACGTTTCGCTCCACTTTTCAGGGCTTCGTCAGGCCTTGATTGAAAGAAGGATGACAAGTACTTTTTCCTGACAAGTACTTCTGTTGTACTAATTCTTTTCCTCAATGGAAAAGAATTAGTACAACCCCAGAGTGAGAATGTCAAGGTTCATTTTTTGGGGCCTCTGTGAAATAAATATTGACCAGCCCAGGTGGGAATCGATAATTCTCTTCTTCTATCAAACAGGGAAAGTCCGACAATCCGAAAGTCCCGGTCTTTCTCGACAGCCTGGTTCGATGTCCTTCCATGGCAGAGCAATCTATTATTACGTGTTATGCTGTTTCAGGAACTCCGCACGTTGGGCACCGGGGATCGATGTTCTTTCCCCGATACCCCCCGTGTCCTGTTAGGATTACAACCTTCTGAACCAAGCGTTCTGGGACCCTCGCCCCAGTCCGCTCAGCTATAAGGTCCCCTCTCCTAATTCTTCATCCTTGTTTCAATCAAACAATCCAGAAAAAGCCCTGCAAAAAGGTGCAAAATGTTGGTAATAATAATTTTTTTTTCTAATATTTTGGAACCTTTATTCATCGCCACCCAGAGTATTTTCCTACAATATAATTATATATTGACGAGGAAGTTGG
>NW_027113067.1:0-841 GCF_000696795.3 Halyomorpha halys | reverse complement strand
CACATTAAAATAAGTTAGTCATACTTATTTGTGTTTCATTGACCGCACCCCCAACCATCTTCTCCTCATCAATAATCATTAAATATTTAGATTTGACTACCATGATTTGAGTTTGTTTGGTTTCAATGTATTAAAAACTATAATCTTTCTTTATCACGTGTTGGCCAATAAAGCAAAATTACACAACAAATAGTCGTTTGTTATACTTTTTGTGGCTCGTTAAAATTCAATATTCAATAAAATCTTTATTTTAAACTGCTTTATGAAAAAATGCAGTGGTAATTACGTCAGTTTTCGATACCGTTGTGTGGAATTATGAATTTATTTCGTGAACGTAGAAGAAAAAAAAATTTAAAAGTTTTTGATTTATAAGAAACTTCGTATTTATGGTTTCAAGAGACGGTAAAAGCGAATCTTACTGGTAGCCTACTATATTCGCCTGCTAACTCATCTTTTTTCGACCCTCATATTTTACATAATACTTTATTTTCGAAAACCTTAAGACGATGTTTTTCTCATAGTGAAAAAAAATTAATAATCATTAAATATTTCGGATTTGACTACCATGATTTGAGTTTGTTTGGTTTCAAAGTATTAAAACCATAATCTTTCTTTATCACATGTTGGTCAATAAAGCAAAATTACACAACAAACTACTATAGCTTTCGGTTTATATCTAGAAACCGTTAAGATAGTTATTAATTACTTTGATCCTTTCTAATTTTAGTTTTTGGTCACCTCTTTCGTAATAATATAACCCAAAGATTTGTCTCTTTTATAATTTAATAATATATTTTATTTGTTTATTTTCTAAAACAAGGCAATCGTTTCTGAAGTAAAT
>NW_027113066.1:0-2216 GCF_000696795.3 Halyomorpha halys | reverse complement strand
AACTACATTCGCTTGTCCATCCGCAACTGTAGTTTCTTTGAAACGAATGTTTTGAAAATGCCTCCTCCTATTTAGCACCAGTTTGTAGACAAATTTTTCCAGAGAAAAAATTTCCTGGATACGCCTATATTTGGAAAATTAGTACCTGTACTAAAATAATTTTTTCCGGCTAGATCTGTACTGTGAATTGAGATTAAACGGAGAAGATCTCAAAAGCAACAAAAGAGTTTATAACAAGGAAATTGAAATCTCATATGTTCTTGGAAGAATTTTTTTTTAGGACTGTTATAATGATTCTAATATATCTTGTTATTTAATAATGGAATAAAGAAATAATTTAATTATTAACCTTTGCGTAATAATTCTTCTTCATAAAGAAAAGGTTTTATCTCGGATTCCCTAATTTTTTTCAGAAAAAAATTAATTCTCAGCTCTAGAAACCCTAGAGGATTAATTGATAGGTTCGAAGAGATAAATAGACGATAAAAGTGCCTCATTATGGACATACATTTTAGCGATCTAATGTCCTGGGAAGAGAGACCCAAGCCAGGGGTGATAGTTGTCTAGAAATCGTACAATTTCTCAGTAAGTGATCCATACACTTCAACGGATTGGAAACAACTGAAACGTTTTTTTAAAAATTTAATAAAGGAAATAATTAGAAATGGAGGAAAAAAAAAATTAAAAGACTTACAAAATATTGTACAATGTGTAACATACAACCTATACCGGTCATTTCTGACTTACTTAAACCGCTCTCTCAAAATATGAAATAAACCGAAATGGACTGTTGTAAGGCTACTCACAATTATCTGCTTCAACAATGACCTTAGTCTCCTTCAGCGGGTTGTTGATTCACAAGTCCAGCAATAGATCCCAGCCTCGTACTTAACAAGGTTCAATGTGGTTTATAAACTACTGCCAATCAGTAGGATCGTCAGAGGAGAGAGAAAATAAACTTCAGCTAATTTTATTCTTTCTTCTAAAAATAAGGAAGGAAAAAAGATAACTGAAGAAACGGGTAGTACATTCAACTAACACTGCCCTATCAACCCCAATTAAAACCGCTATCAATCCTTTTAGACATTCATTTCCAAACCTAAGTACTTGGTATCTCTAATTAGTTCAGGAAGAAGAGGTAAGTGTGTTCAGCACACTGGACATTTGAAGATATCGATAGTACAATATTTTTCCTCTAAATTTAGAGAGGTATATCCCAGCAACAAGCATTACGAAGATTGGAATTAAATAATAATGAATAAAAATGAGAATTGTTTGAGGGTTTGATTCCTCATGGGGATAAACGGAATCTTTTTTTACTTTAAACAGGTTAAGCTCTTTGTCGAGGCAAAGGGATGGATTGCCATCATAACCAATTATGTCCCTTTTTTTTCAGCTCCTGTTCCAGCAGCTACTTTCGGGAATAATGAATGAGACAAACGACTGGGCCATGAGACAAAATGGGAGGTGTTAAAAGCTTAACAAAATAGTTACGATTCATATGATAATATAAGAGAGGAGAGGGAGACCATTATCTAAACGGGTTGGCGGGCAGGCTTTTGTTATTCTAATCGGGGCGAGGGTGGAGGGCAAACAATGCCTGGAAAAATTAGCAGGAATTGCTGGATGCTGCCCGCTCGAAAAAATACTCCATCAGTGATTTCTATGGCCATTGTTCCCCACCGGCCACAAAATGCCTATTGTTTCCAAAGCCACGTCTATATGTAGTTAACTGCTACCCTTCAATTGGAAAATTACAGTTCGGTTAGCCACAACTTTTCCATCAGTTGGTGATTAACTCAATTGCATATTAAATTGGTACCAATATATACAACATGTACCAAATATATTATTGTATTAATGTGTACCTAAACATTTTCAATTGTTTTACCTAGATATGCTAAAATATTAATGACTGTGAAGGTTATCATTGTTAGAAATACAGTAATGATAAAAAAAAATAATTATAATTTTGAGTTAGTTTATAGCAATAATTAGCTGCAGGTGTTGTGAGGATTGAATTTTACTTCGGGATGGACCCACAAAATAAATCTCGATTTTCATATTTTTATTAAAACAGGTTGCATATCGGTATTATGACTATTTTCTTTTTTTTTCCCAAGCAATAATTATTAATTTTCACAATCATTACGGGAGCTATTTTTAGGGAAATCAGAAAAATAAACACACACACACACAAAAAAAAAAAAAAAAAA
>NW_027113065.1:0-5855 GCF_000696795.3 Halyomorpha halys | reverse complement strand
TCAATGAAAATCAACTAAACTTGGCTAATTTAACAACTTAAAGACGTCCCTAAGACGGTAACAAAATTTAATATATATATATATATAACAGGGAAATGATATATGTATACCTGAGAAATATTGCCTTGTAGCAAAAAGCTGCAGTTCGGTGAACTGTTGTATGTAAGCCTTAAGACCGAGGTACGGGTATTGCGAGAAAGAACAGAGCATTTGAATTTAAGGCAGTGTCTGAATGATTTAATACCGTTTATACAATCATGTAGACTAATAACGGAAAAAAATTGTCAGACATTTTCTTAGAAATCAAAGCGTTATAATCTGTTTACGGATTATGGATACTCGTTAAAATTATAAAATTCAGTGATACGAATACAAAAAATAACAATAAAGTAGCAAAGAATTATTTTAAGAACAATAGATACTTATTTATACACACTCTAGTGCTTCTTTTAAATATATATGTTACTTGGAGCAACAATAACCAGAACTAAAATTACTAATTCAGAAAAATTAATAGGAAAAACTAGAACAAAAGACTTTAAAAATTAGAATGGACAATTGTCATCTAGATATAAAACAATGAATACAGGCGTTTTTGAGAACATTTTTTGTATTTTCATGAGAAACTTTTATCTTTTATATGTAGCCGAATATATAAAATAAGCAGAATTATATAAACAATTCCCTCTTTCAAAATTTAATCGATTTGTTCTTTTCTACTTATTGATATTTTATTCCAAAAACATGTTTTAATTGTGTTTCATAACAGTATCGTTAGTTGGAAAAGACTTATAAATAAGATATCTTCCTCCTGCCGAGCTCATTAAAGAAGAGAAGCGACCCTCGAGCAAGCTCTTCAAGCGAACGACACAAATGAACGATTGTCGACCGATCCTAATCACACTAATGACCCTTTCAATTATCTTGATGAAAAGGGGAAGGTACGTCCTCCGGGATTCACCCCGGACAGCTGAGCCTCCAGCTCCACGAGTCCCACTGGAGATGTAAGCTGGAAATATAATACTACAAGCTAATTGGAGAGCTTCTTTTAATACCAACAAAGGATACGTGGCAGTGAGATCTATAGGAGTGAAGAGCTTCCGGTACCGAGTGCAAACATCCTTTCCTCTCTGATCTGTAGGGTTCCCCCAGACATTCGTACAAGGGTGTGTGCTTGTGTTCAGAAATCACTATTCAATCCGAGTTGAAATATTTGTTATAAAGTGTGAATTAACTAAATCAATGATTGTGAAAATAAACTGAAACTTTTCTGTTCGGAAATTTGAAAGATCACTCATGATTTTCAACCTACGCATTACTGCTTTCATACATTGGAATAAAAAAAAATTTTAAATTGAAAAAAAAATAGGAAAATCATCAAAGGAACTCCAATACAAAGATTAAAAAAAAAAACATCAAATTTGCATAGCACGTTATGGCAATATAAATTTTTCTATGGTAAAATATAGCAAATTTCAAGTACAGCCAACTTAATAACTACTGGAGTACTATAACAAAGGTAAGATTATTTGGATATAAATTTTTAAATTCAGAAATACAATAGAATGTAAGCTAACAAAAAAAAAAAGGAATATACACAATATGATTATATTTTATTACGGCGGACCAACTCCCATTTTAAAAATTATACTGTTGTATTGTACTAATGGTTGCTCAAATTTTATAACTGTAATTTACATGTATTCTGTAGTTCAGATTGTATTTTTTATTTTATATAGTATAAGCGGGAAAAAATTATATCTTTATCCCAGCATTTTAATTTGTGCTTTACTTTAATGCCTCTTTAAAAAAAATGTTCGTAATCACTTATTTTCACCGAATTTTCATTTATTACAAAATTCAAAATTAGAAACGTATACACTATATGTAAAATAAAATATTACACAGCGATCGCTAAATACGTTTTTCTCCAATATAGAGATATTATATTTATTTGTTCTACTTCCTAATTTTTATTTTTGCTTATTTATTAGTTATGACTGAGGATACGATGGATCTGAAAAGATGGAGGAACAAGTTTAGGTTTGGATGAAGAAACCATCATAGTGAAGAAATGCACTAAAAAAAAAAAAAAATTACGATCTCCCTACAAAAATTTATTAGACTATACATAAATTTAATAGGCATATAGTAAAGGTATAGTTGATAAAATAATAGTAAATGGGAGAACAGCGAACGCAGTACTTCGAACGGGCACGGACTAACTTATAAAAACTACCGTAGCTAAATCCGTTCTCGTCCATCGCTCCTCCAATCACTGACATAATATCCTTTTTCCCGACCAGATCTATCTCCATCCAGGAGGAAAAGTTAGAATCGGTATTTCGAGAAGGTTAGTTCTGGAACAATTAAAAGTTATGATAAGTCGCCAATATCCGGCGAGAGTTGGTAGAATTAATGGGAAGTAATGAGACCCCGCGGGTGCTGTAGGTCACAGCCGCCTCGGAGACCCCCTTCTAGGCTCTGCCATTAGTATCTGATTTATAGCCCTTATTAATATATTATCGATATTAAATTTACTAATCGATTAGTAGCCCTTTCTGATGGGATTGATTTATAGCCTTTAGACAAAAATATAATCCGATTTCATGACATCTTTGATTGAGAAATTATATAAATAATTGTTTTTGAGAGATGTAAATTCTTGAAAAAAATTTTAAATGTTGCCAACTATGATTTAAAAATATTATTCATGAAGATAATTGATCATAAGTAAACAAAGTGAAAAATATAGGGGAAAAATGTCCACTTAAATCATTAGGACTGAAAACCAATGTAATCATTTAATGATTGTATTTTAAACATTAATAACTGTCAAAGTGGTAATTATTATTTTTTATTAAATATATTTTAAATAAATAAATTATTCATATTCTATACAAACGGTTTTATATTTATTTTGCTTATTGTAATTCAGTAAAAAAATAATAATTACAACGAGCACATTTTGTTTTCTTCAAATATTTTCTCCCGAATTTCTTATGTCAATCTTTTCGGTTATTCACCATCAGTAAGAACAATACTCTTAAGGGAAGAAATAAAAGGTAATTAAATTTCTTAAAATTTATTTTCCATAGTTTTTCTCATATAATGAATTTTTTTAACTAATGACAAATTTTAAATATTTGGAGGAAAATGGTCCATGCTTGAAGAACATTATATTGGAATGTAATGGTCTAACGTAATGTATGAATGTAATGGTTTTGATCTCAAATTATAGAAAATTTTATCAACTGTAAAGTAGAAATTGTAAGCTATTTTCAGGCGCGTGGTTTTTGAAGTTATTTAGAAGCAAATAAAAAAGAAGTGCGCTAATTTTGCTTTGAAGTTGAAACATCGCCCTTGTTTCCTCATAACAAATGATTGTTTCCTCGAAATTCGAGTAATGAAAGCAAAAATCACTAAAAATAAATAAATAAGATAATTATTGAAAGTTTCCAAAGAAAGCCTCTTAATTTATTAGCCTAGCCCAAACCCGATATCATTCCTTCCATTATAAACTCCCTAACCTCCCAAACTCACTAGTTTCTAACCTTCCTTCCTCTTCCATTCTTGGCAATCCTCCGAGGTGCCTGAAAAGAAGATGGCCTCGTGACCTTATATTGTAAAATGTTTCTAGAGTTCTACTACTGGCTAGTTTCTCTACATGCTGTATCATATCATTATCATTATGTCATTATGATCAAATTTACTTGTTGTATTTTTTATACAGTGGTAAATATCAATAAATAATAAAAAAAAAAAAAACCACTTCAAAATCCCTTAGAATGCAATATATATATAAAGTAGAAATTTAAATTTTTGGTTTTAATATCTTCAGTTTTAAAATAAGAGAAAAACTTTAATATTGATAAATTAAGAAATAGTTAGAATTTTCTTATGTTTGTAATATATACTGCTTCTGGTCAGCTTCTCGACACTTGGTTTGACCAAGTTAATAGCTTAGCTACCATCTGCCTGCTACCTTCGGACAACAAGGACCAGAGAGGAATGCCTGCGTAAAATCAGGTGAGCAGCTGAGACAGACAGCACAATGCCACCGCTCCACAATGGCTATTGTACCATCTTCCAGCCTCAACCAAGGTGCTATTCTTTTTGTTTCCAACGGATTTTTATTTTTTATATGTATTTTTTCTCATTTAATATTTTTTTTTAACTTATATTATTCAATACACATTACACTATCGCTTATACGAACAAATCAGAACCCAGAAGGTTCGGATTTGTTTATACAGAATCGCCCTAAGAGATACAATAGAAATTTATTAATAAAAAAATATCAATGTTCTATTTATTTAAATGATTATTATTTAAATATAAAAAAGAAGATGGTCCAGGTGCTGTCAAAATAACTCAAATAATAAATAAATTTATTGTGAGCCTACGTTTCGCCCCACTTTGCAGGGCTTTCTTTCATTAAACAAGCTTTGATAAAGCCCTGCTAAGTGGGGCGAAACATTGACTCACAATAATTAAATTAATTACTAATAACACCTAACTTAAATAAATAATTACTAGACTAACGGTTGTGCAAGGAGACGATTTCGTCAGAATCACGCTCGATCGCTAAATTTTACCCAACTAAGGATAGCTACTTCTTAATGAGGCTGGGTGGACCACACAGAGCTCCCGAACCCACAGTGCTACAGTTAAACAGAAAATAATTATCTGCCACAGCCGGATTCGAAACCAGGTCCTTTAGAAATTAGAAATTCATCTCCTAGTTTTTACAAAACCGAAATGGGCGTCTTAAAACTTAGACCGGCAGTAATAATATCTAAACGAGTCCAACATATAACAGACCCCTAACATTTCATGTCACAACTAATGTATAAAAATAGTCCGGATTATAAAAAAATAAAATAAAACTTCACCTAACTTTACTAGGAAAACAGGACAAGGACATTTACATAATGCTGTTATGCTCAACTTTTCCCCTCTAGACCCTACAAACTAAGTTCCATCCTCAACCATTTCCAGGCATAGTTTGGAGACAAGAAACCGCCTGGAAGTGACACCCTACTCAGTTACAAAGGGGAGGCACCACAAAGACATATGGGGCGTGATGGCTATACAATGCCTCCCCACAAAGCCACTATGATTTATTAGTTCTCATTTATGTTTTTATGTATTTTTCCTGTACGTACTGTGTCGAAAAGTCTTGTTTTCCTTCGATCTCTGTAACGGTTGGAAGTAAACGTTATGCAATATTCAATATATACAATTCAATTCACAGGAGAAAAATATAACTCAAAATTTGACGTGGATTCCTGGTTTAAACTCGATGTAAGTATTTTTTTTCGTAGACTGGTCCAAATTGCTAAAAAAAAAACCTATGAAAGAGAGAAACTAAATCTATTAAAATTGGTTTTTTAACTATAAGCAAATATGGTTTATAGTAACCGCGTGAGTCTTCTTTTCTTCTAAGAAACATAAGGAAAGTACTTTGTATGCATAATCTAAGATAAAATAAACGTTTGGTGACCACTTGATGAACATGGAGATAACATTAAATTGACATTAAGGATCAAACAATAAGCAACTAAATCACAAAATAATCAAGCTGATGTTGAGTCGTTGATAACTTTTTAATACAGAACCTGCAAACCTCATGGCCTTGCTTGAAATTTACCTTACCACTTATTGAAGTTATTAAACAGAAATTTTTCAAGGCTTCCACTAAGCTGCTAATATTATTAATACTAGCTTAATTCAGTAATTTCGTTTTTTTTTTATTTATTATACTTATTATAGTCCGATTATGTTCATTTGTCTATCCTTTTGTTTGTATATATTTTAAGAGTTTTTTATTTTATTTTAGTATTTTATTTTTT
>NW_027113064.1:8501-9023 GCF_000696795.3 Halyomorpha halys | reverse complement strand
GCAAGGTGGCTCATCAGCCATTTTGGATGGAGTGCAATGGAGGGGGTACGTCTATTCCTTTCGTAGGCGTGGCAACCAATACGCCATATTTGACAGTCGACAATTGCTGCCACACCCCGTATACCATAAATTGCTAGGTAGGGGATTTAAAAATGGAGAAAGTTGAAAGTTACTCAAAGCATGCTCACATTTTGCTGTTGATGTTGATTCCTTCAATTACCAATAATTCTCAGTCATAAAATATTCTAAAAGGTAATGTTTATTGTTCGTATTTATTTTTTAATGAACAACTTTCTTCATTATATCAGAAACAATTATTTATCTGTATCAAACTTTATATTTTGATATATTCCTTTAAAAAAATTATTTCTTTATTTCTAGAAAACATTAAATGAAAAATTGACCAAGTTAATTCAACTTTATATTCACTTCTTACTTTTTAGAACAGTAATGTAATGTATTTTGAGATTCTTGATATTCACATTGAAATGAAATAGTCTGAACAAAACAGAGAAATAAAAA
>NW_027113064.1:3017-3431 GCF_000696795.3 Halyomorpha halys | reverse complement strand
AGGTATTTATTTTACACCAATTTTTTATTACTTTAATGAAAACTATGTATTATTACTATGTAGTCAAAATTGATGAGTCTGCCAAGAATAGGTAGAGGGAATAGAAAATGGCAGCTGTTTCAAAACAAAAGTCAAAAGTTAGTGAATTTATATATGTATATATAGTTGACCGTAAAAATTGATATATAAGAAGATAGTCAGGGTTGCGGTCAAAAGTGAAACCAAAATAGTTTATAACTATTTATTTTCCGACGTTTGCAGGGCTTCATCAGGGCTAAAAAGATACAAAATGATACAATGATAGGAATAAAAATACAAAGATAAGATACAATGATAGGAATAAAAATACAAAGATAAGATACAATGAAAAGAATAAAAAACAAGTAACAATGGTAAGAGTAAAAGTTTCATATA
>NW_027113064.1:0-477 GCF_000696795.3 Halyomorpha halys | reverse complement strand
ATCTTAGCGACAATTAGCCAATCACAGCTCACCATATTCTTATACGTATATAATAATAAATGAACTCATAACTACATTATATGTACATATTTTTTGGAGGGTCTTGAGGATCAGTCAATAATACAACTGTATTTAGGCCACGTTTCGCAACTATATTGCTTGCAGAGTGATGCCCTACAATGAAAAAAAAAATAATTTCTTCAACTAATTATTAAAAAACTAAATTTACATAATATAATTTAAGATGAATACCTATTAAAGTTAAAATATTACAATTGTCTATTACAGTTCGTTCTACATTCCTGTGATACCACTAACTCGAAGTTTGTGCTAGAACTGAATAAGGTTGAAATGAGAAGGTGTGAGTTTTGGCTCTTCCAATACGTAATCGTTTTTTCAACGAGGTAGTCCGTCTGTTATTTCTGTTTTGTATTTTTCTATTTATATTTAGTGTAGTTAGTTATGTCTTATGTAGTT
>NW_027113063.1:3728-4367 GCF_000696795.3 Halyomorpha halys | reverse complement strand
AAACAATTAAATATTTTATTTTTATTTAACACTGAACATGTTTCATAAATTGTACTACATATGCGGATTTATGTCTATTGTTACTTTGTGCCATTTCAGATAACTTTAAGACAATATATATGTGATATAGTAGTAATGTTGTAAGCATATGTTTAAATTTTGTTGAATTTGGTTTTCTAGCAACCTGAAGATGGGGGATAACGCCGACAACAACGTATGTGAAATAAACTATTATGTTTAAATAAGGAAGATTGTGTCATTCACCAATTTCATATCAAAATGATATAAATTCTCTTTAGATATGCCAAGTAGGCTAAAGGAGGAAACATTATAAATAAAAACTAATCGAAAACACTGAAAAACCATAAATACATTTGAAATGGTATGTTTTTGTTAGATTAAAGTTTTTTTTTTTAAAGGAAATTTGAAAGAGTGGATTATAGGGGATGGTCATGCCTATTTTACCGAATGAACAAAAAACGAAAGGTAGAAATAATCATAATTACCAATTAACACATTGTACCCGAAAAATTCAACTTTAACTTGAAAGATATTTTACTAACTATCAAATATGCTCACTATTTTTCAGGTTAATCCAGAAAGTGTTTATGAACACTCTAATTTTTTAGGTTTACAAAT
>NW_027113063.1:2413-3678 GCF_000696795.3 Halyomorpha halys | reverse complement strand
TGAAAGATATTTTACTAACTATCAAATATGCTCACTATTTTTCAGGTTAATCCAGAAAGTGTTTATGAACACTCTAATTTTTTAGGTTTACAAATATATATATATATATAAATTACTATTTTTTATTTGTCAGTAGTTCAAAAGTTGAGAGGAGAAACATCAGGACGAGGAAAATTTCCCATTTTCATGTCATATTAATCAACTTACAGTTTGTAATTTTTTATTCAGATGAAAAGTATAATTCAAAACAACTATTTAGCAGAGTACACAGATTATTTCAGAATATAAGAGTGATTATATTAGACAGAGTTAAAAGAAAAAATTGTCCATTATGAAAAGAAGTATTAGACGACCCTCATTGATCTAGACGGTGACAAGTGAACTCGTTATGCAAATGATAAGGAGTTAGTCATAAATTCAATACTAATTATGAATTTGTTTCTTAGAGAAACTATTTTGATAAATGAATTAAGTTATTAAATAGGAAATGTCGGTTAATTAATTGTTTTCCACAACTACTTTTTTTTTTCCCAATGTTCACTATTCTTTCGTATGAATGACTTTTGAGTTAAAAAAGAAAAATATATTATATTTGTTTCATCTTATTCCCTAATTTGAAGATATTTATTTTCTATAATTTAAAAATATCACAAATACAAAAATCAAATATTCCAATAAGATGTTTTTTTAAGAACAATTTCTTACAAAATGTTTTTAACATTCCTCTAACTTAGGTCTACAAAAAAACGTTTAACACACAATATCGTTGCGTATTAAAGTAAGTAGTTTAAAATTTGTGAGAGAAAGTAGATTCGAAACCAGGAAAATTTCTCGTTTTGACGTTAAATACATCAACTTACTCATTTTTAGTATATTAATCAGACAAACTCGGGTATAATTCAAAAAACAGCAATTCTTGCACAGTACGTATTTCAAAATTAATAAATGATATTGTATAGGGCATAAGGAAAAATTTTAGCTGTGAAAAGAGATATTCAGGGATAAGCTTTGATCACCCATGGCACTTGAGCGGGTAGTATTTTTCATAACTCCTTCTATACTTTTATAGGAGCTAATCCCGAAAATTTTAACCGATTATGAATTTTTTAAAACCAAACCCTAAATTTAATGGCATTTAAAGTTATAGTCTCATTTAGTCACAATCGGTCAGTATAAATGTCTGGATTACTTAAACAGTTGCACAAACAATTAAATATTTTATTTTTATTTAACACTGAACATGTTTCATAAATTGTACTACATAT
>NW_027113063.1:0-1133 GCF_000696795.3 Halyomorpha halys | reverse complement strand
AGCCCACAGAGCCGCAATTGGATGATGCCTGTCAGTTGCAGACTTGCTCAGATACAGACATGAATATATTTGTGAAAGCAATCCTTTGCTAAGAATTAAACTTCTTCATTCACCTATTTTCAACTTGTATACTTTCTTTACCAATGTTCCTATTTGATATTATCTTCCAAGAGTAAAATTACAAGAAATATCATTAAATTAATTTTAAAGTTATAGCTATTTTTCGTATCACATCCATTCTTTAATTTATTAATTAGCTTTTTTTTCTATGAATTGTGTAATCTCTGTTTCTCAACATTTTCTTTACTTTTCATTCTATTCTCTTATTATTGAGTAATACCATCACCTGATATGTTTTATCTGCTATGTACTTGCTGTATTTATATATTGTACTGTATTTATATGCTGTATTTATATCTATCATAAATTCGTATTTTATTTGAATTAACAATCAATTATGTCAATCACTTTTTATAATAGCCTCTTCACGAATGAGATTAAGAAAAAAGATTTGTGAATTGAGCGTATGCCTGGTAACTTTATTCATAAAGGAAGTGTAAGTATTGCAACAAGCAAAAATACTTTATCCATAGAACGATCGGTTAGAATATTATTCTGAAAATGTTTCTTTATACCCACTAGTTGGTGTCTAAATGATTTTGATAAATTTAGTGGGTAAAAAAAAAAGCAACAACATATAGTAGAAGAGCCGGGAAGAAAAAAAAGTCAGTTGTTTCACCCCAATTTTTGATTACTTTAATGAAAACTGTGTATAATTACTAGTCAAAATTGATAAGTTTGCCAAGTATAGGTAAGGGGAATAAAAAATGGCGGCTGTTTCAAAACCTTAAAAAAATTAATTTTTCATTCGGAGCTCTATATCTTAAAAACTACCAACAACATTCGAAAATCTAAAAGGTTATTACTTAAAGAAGAGTAAATTTGCTGAATTATTACCCCTAATTGAGCTATTTACGTCCTGTAGTTTTTGAGATATAGTCTTTTAAAAAGCAACATTTCATAAAATTGTACTGACAGATCAGTAGTTATTTAATTTATTTTGAGAAATCTATATCTCAGGAACTATGTGACGTACAGATGTCTATTAGCACTCAAATTAAAGCTAGTTTAAT
>NW_027113062.1:6983-7300 GCF_000696795.3 Halyomorpha halys | reverse complement strand
TTGTGGCCAGAATGCCTTGCAGGTTCGATTCCTACCTGGATCAGTCAAAGTTTATATCACAGTGGTCACTCTGGGGCTAAATCCGACTTCCATGGAAGACTTAAACAAAAAAATGTAATATAAATAATCAGTTGTTTATTCAAAATAAAAATTCAATATTTAAATATATGTACATTCTCTAAACTAATTTATAACCATTTACACATCAAACATGTTTTTGAGATTAAGCCAAAATTAATAAGTCATTGTTGTTTGTGGACATACATCATTTTAAATTGAAAATCATTTTTATGTATTCCAAAATGAATATAATTTAT
>NW_027113062.1:2242-2903 GCF_000696795.3 Halyomorpha halys | reverse complement strand
TGCTTGATATGTTAGCGTTTCAAATGCCAATTTAGATGATCGGCTATCTAAACTATTTGTTATTATTAATTATTTATAAGTTTATTGAACAAATGCATATGAAACTTGCTGGGAAGAGAGGTGTTTTCGTGAATGGAAACTAATCTCTTAATAAATAAAAAAAATATTTTACCATCATTAAATTTTGTATATCAGCTGGAACGATATTGTTTTTATTTATTTTTTCTTCAATATTTTGGTTATTCTATGATTTTTATTTTTCAGGCTCTTTGTTTTTTTTTTAACTCATATCAGCGACAAAATAAAAAAATAAAATAAACATAATAAAAATGTCGCTGATACGAGTTAAAAAAAAACAAAACAGAGAGCCTGAAAAATAAAAATCTTAGAATAACCAAAATAATGAAGAAAAAATAAATAAAAACAATATCGTTCCAGTCGATATACAAAATTTAATCATGTTAAAATATTTTTTTAAATTTATTTAATGTAATATACAACTGTACAAAATAATACAATAGGTAAATATGTTGTATATTTCATATACACTTGAAAATCATGGGAAGGAACCACTCATTGGTGGTACTTCAAACATTAATTTAAATTAGAAGGTCCCGTGGCCATCTTCTATGTTAAAATATAAAAAAAAATAAAAATGAAT
>NW_027113062.1:0-917 GCF_000696795.3 Halyomorpha halys | reverse complement strand
GTAAAAATTTTAAATAAATTTGAAATACAAAATAACTTGAAGTGAAAATAATAGAAATAAACTTATAGTTGGCAAAAAATAAAATATCACTTGGAAAGTAAATGATCAAAAACAAATGTAACTTTGGGCTTCAACATACCGCCCATCGAAAATGGAATTTTGCAAACTCCCTTTCTCAAGAAGTTGTGGTGAACAAGATAACTCCTTCTTTGCCGAGATATACCTCCAGTACTCGAGCGGTGGCCATGGTACAGGTGGAACGGTATCTTCGAAGAACTGATGTTTCCGAGGCGATTGGAGTGTGTGGTTTTGTCCATTGCTGAAGCCAGTTGAAATAGACCATTCGCAAACTGTTCCGATGATCACCCCTGATAGGATTAATCCCCTTTACTTTCTACCGAAACTGTACTTCTCAAAATTCTGTTAATTCTCGCGTGAAATCGTTGCATCGAGCGTATGGTTTTCTTGTTATTTGAAGGATTGTGCTGCGACGGGTCGTCGTCGCTTGAATCACCATCGATTAGACCCATTAAAATCTAACTAAAAGTGGTTGCAAGCTCTCTAGATAACCATTGTAAGGAGTTTGAACTACCCACGCGTAAGATATTCGCAAACGAATCTGCTCCTAAATGAAAATAAGGAGGTCGAAACTGTGGAAAATATGGATCAACTAGGTCGAAGATACGGAATTATTCTACTATCCTCTTTGGAATAGGACTTATGGGCAGGTCCGCTTGATCATGACAGCAGAGATGTTAAGTTCAGACTTGTAACTTTGTTGGCGAGCTATGACGTACGTTGCTACAAACGTGACGTTAGCCATTATCAAGATGGCAAGTTTAACTTGTGAGCGCGTTCCACCGTTGCAGAGGTCCGTTGGGAACCGCTATCAATCAGGATTCGCAAGTCACGCCAGT
>NW_027113061.1:0-1024 GCF_000696795.3 Halyomorpha halys | reverse complement strand
TGGTTTAGTCTGCCCGTCTGTGCTTATATAACAATATTTTGAGCTAGACTTAACCGAATCACAGCTTTCATTCCTCATGTTAGTGATACTCCAAGAATGTTGTGAAAAATTCGAGCTGAAATTTTGAAAAGATTTTGTGTTTAATGTGTTTAGTCAGCTCATTTCTGAATACGTAACGTTTTTTGAGCGAACGGCTCATACAACGACTCAGTTATTCTGGCCCGCAGGTTCTTACCAAAACATCCGTAGCTTGCCTAAGCATCTATTCATTTTCGTTCTAACTATGAGGTCCCAGTGAGTATAACTCATGGTTAATATAAGGAAACGGTTAGCTGTATCTTAACTGTAAAACTGAAGTGATATTTTCCAGTGGGGCCAGGTAATTTCTTACTACACAAACTGTGACTAAAATATAGTCATAAAACAAGTGCAGCTTTATCAATTGTGTTTTTTGAATATACTTTCTTGTTGATAAGAGTATTATATTTGCACGATATTTGAGATTACAGTATTATATTTGAACGAACATGATATAGCTTACATTTCGAATGAATAAATGAAAATATATCTAATGCGATAGTTCTCGTAGGGGTAAACTAGTAGTCAATAATAGTAATAGTAGCAATATTAATTTATGAATAAATGAATCTTTAATGAATAAATATTGTTTACATCACAATTTTAGCTTATTTTATTGAAACTATTTTTATTCCCGTCTTGAATTTTAAGTGCTAAAATATTTCAAAATAAAGTGCTTAGTATTTTTTGTCTTTTTGGATTAAATTATTGAGCGCACTCGGCAACAGTCGTGTTATCTAAGCCAGATTAAACCAGTGTAACATAAACCATCGAGAAGTTATTATAAGTCAACTCTATTGTTCTAAATTTGAGATAGCTACTGGGGTATGTTTAAGATTGTTTCTAAAGCGAATTTGAGACGGCTAGTGAGGTAAATATGGGGTTTTGAAATTTTAGACAGGTGCCTACATGCCAAATATTATTGTTTACAATTTCCAGAGATGCG
>NW_027113060.1:4543-4956 GCF_000696795.3 Halyomorpha halys | reverse complement strand
ATATAACATTATCCACAATTAATACACTACCATATAACAAACCATTTATAACCTCTTTATATATGGTTTGTGGTTATATATGCTCGTTATAAATGTTTTGTTATATGGTAGTGTATCAATTGTGGATAATCTTATATAATAATCTTATACAGTTAAAAAAGTACAGGAGATGTACATAAAACAAAAACAATACGGGGGAAAAAAAAAGTAGAGATTAAATAAACATCTTGAAAGAATAAATATAAATAATTATGATATTAAATGATAATAAATAGTTTTCTTTTACTATTCTGTTAGCTTTATTGAACGCCACCCGGGCTATCTTCCTACAATCTACTTCATACGGTCAACTATCCACGCCACAACCCCTGATGAAGACCTGAAACTCAGGTCGAAACGTCGGCATAAAATAA
>NW_027113060.1:0-873 GCF_000696795.3 Halyomorpha halys | reverse complement strand
GCCAATCTGGGCCCTGTTTCATAATAAAGTACAAACTAATACTATTAGTCTTGTAGATTTAACTAAACACAATTACACAGACTTTTACAATAGGAACTTGTACTTTAGTATTTTTTAATTCCTGTAATATCACTAATAGTCATCCCTATCATGAAAAATACTA
Source organism: Halyomorpha halys (assembly GCF_000696795.3). NCBI lineage: Eukaryota > Metazoa > Arthropoda > Insecta > Hemiptera > Pentatomidae > Halyomorpha > Halyomorpha halys. The sequence continues at coordinate 710 of NW_027113060.1, read as the reverse complement.
TGAACTAATACTATTTATTAGCTATCATTATGAAAAACTGGCCACCCAGGACCCAGCCTCATAGATAGGATAAAAATCTGGCGGTCGAGCGTGATTCTGACCAAATCACCTCCCTGTACAACCGTTGGTCTAGTAACAGTACTTCCTTACAACATACACAGCACCCATAACCCTTCATGGCTTGTAGTTGTACAGATTTTAGATTTTTTTTTCTTTATAAGATTGTGAACAGCCTAATTTAAAGCTAATGTTATATGTTAACTGCAGAGGAGCTCCTAGTGGATTTTCTAGGCAACTTTGTAACTTCTCTTCCAAAAGCTCCTAGAATTATTTTTATTTTTATCCATTACAATTATTTAATTTATTTATCCATTTAAACAATTATACTACGGTATTTTATATTTATTGTATTTGAAAAACAGTATGTATAAACTTTCCTGATGCTTTGGACATGTCTTGAAATGTAAAACATCAAACTTTGAGAGAGCGTATTAAACTGAAACTTCTTTAGGTGCGACAGAGCAAATTAACTTGGATATGACGAAAAGTTTAGGACGTCTCTTTCTCAATAAATAAGTATCAAGAAAGTTGAAATTATTTAAGGTCGTACATCTTGAGCTATTGTGGAGTAAGGTTGACACACTTTAATTTTTATAAAAAATATTTCTATTACCTAAAAAAATATTTTTTTTTAATAAGTCTAATATTAT
>NW_027113059.1:29636-30419 GCF_000696795.3 Halyomorpha halys | reverse complement strand
TTACTGAAGAACGCATTTTGTGGAAAAAAGATGAAAATGAAAAGGTTTATCTGCATCAAAACAGGGAAATAAATGAAAACAAATTAAATATGAAGTGGAACTTATAGAATTGATTTCTCACATTTTTATTGGCTCTATAGAACTTTTAGATACTGGCGCCCGAACCAGCCTTCTTCACACTTGCCTATCTTGGGGTACTGCTTCCTAGTTTGCTGCATGCTCTTTCGCATCTTTGTCCATTGTGTCTATACATCTGGAGTTTGGCCTCTTACGTAATCTCTTGCCAACTATAGAAGCATTCATTGTTTTATTGAGGCTTCCTCATAAGTACTTCAAGCCACATGTCCCATCTGAACCTCCTTGCCATAATATCATGAGATCTTGAATAACCAGTCTCTGCAAGCAGTTCACTGTCAGTTCATGATAAAGGTTAGGTATCTGGTTACAAGATGAATGTACAGCCATAAATCCTCGAAGGATGAAAACCGGATAGCGGTGTTTATTAAAGAACTATTATTCGGTACTCTGCTGTATTTTTATTTTAAGTCAATTTAAAAAAAAATGTTTAATTTGATTCTTAGTTAAAATATAAAGTACCGAAACCATACTGGTAGCACTCTAATTACGTTTTACATTAGCAGGTCTCGTGACCATCTTCAATTCATACACCTCGGAGAATTGTCAGGAATGGAAGGGGAAGCAAGGTTAGAAACTAGTGGGTTTGTGTGGTTAGAGAGTTTGTAATGGAAGGAATGATATCTGGTTCGGGTTAGATCGGTTACA
>NW_027113059.1:27191-27771 GCF_000696795.3 Halyomorpha halys | reverse complement strand
AATAAAATAGTTAGAGCTTCCTTAGTAAAAAGTACAATTAAAACTTGTTAAAAAACAGTATAAATTCAATTAAAAATATTGATCATAATAAAAATGTATTTAAACATAATATAAACACAAGGAAAAAAGTATTTGAACTCTATTATATTTGTTTACTTACTCTTGCTTATATGCTTGATTATAATCCCGTTGTTTTCTATCAGTATTATAAAATATTTCAATATATTAAGTTCGTTTTAATTTGAGCGATCCTGATGCCCAAAACAAGTGCCGCAACTCGCGAAAAAGTTGTATTATTTCGAAATAAAAGAAAATCGTGGATTTGTTAGATATTAATTTTTCTAACGTCAGATACGTAATTAGGAGATTAGAAGAAAGAAGCACAACTAGGGTTTATACAAAAACCGACATTTTAGAAAACCTGTTTTCGAATAGTAATTTTTCCAGAAAACCGGTTATAACCGGTTTCGAATTTTTATAAAATTTTTTTGCTGGAATATTCTGTAATTCGAACAAAAAATTTTAACAGAAAATTTAGAGTGATTAAAAGCAGTTTTTGACTGAAATTATTTACTGTTCA
>NW_027113059.1:23846-25803 GCF_000696795.3 Halyomorpha halys | reverse complement strand
TATTTTCTATTCCGGGTAATTTTAATACAAATTTAAATATTCTATTTATTTTTTTGTTTAATGAAATATGATTTCAGAAAACAGAGGACGTCTATCGATTTGCTATTTAGACGTGTCCTTAGTTTATTCACAAAATTCCCCGAAATAGAAAATACCCTCGTGTTATTCATACATTGAAAACCGATATTTTCTACTAAAAAACCGGTTTTAGAATTTCATAATTTTCTCCAAAAAAACCGGGTTTTAAAACCGTGTTTTAAAAATCGACAAACCCTAAGCACAACTATAGGCGTAAAGGACGTCCAAAGAAAGTAAATGAGATGATTACAAGAAAAATTGAGGCGATAAAAAATCCTGGAGTTAGTGCAGGTGTCCTAGCTAATATGGTCGAATCGATTTCTGGGGTCTGTATGAGCACTGCAACAATTAGAAATGTTATCAATTCTGAAGGAATTTACTGCAGGTTCCCGAGAAAGAATCCTTACATCAGTGAAACCAATCGCAAAAAAAAAAGGCTCTTATTTGCTAGAGATTACATGAACAAGCCCAGCAGCTTTGGGAAAATGTACTATTTTCTGATGAGAGTAAATTTAATTTGTTTGGATCTGACCCCAGAAAGGCAATATGGCGAAGGAAATGTGAGGAATTTAGGAAGCAAAACGTCTCAGTTACAACATAACTGGATGTAAAACATGGAGATAGGAGTTTAATGTTTTGGGGATGTGTGGCTTATAATGGTGTAGGAAATCTCTTGCCTATTGGAAGGATTTAAATACAGAAGGTTATGTGAAGATTTTCCGCCATAACCTGCTAGCCAGTGCAGACAAATCAGGAATTCAGGTTCGGAATATTTGTATGCATGATAATGATCCGAAACATACAGCAAACAAAACTAAAGAGTAGTTAATATTTAACATTCGTCAACAACTTAATATATCTCCTCAATCTCTTTACGTAAACATAATTGAAAATTTGTAGAATATTTTAGATAAAAATGTTCGAAAAGACCAAATAACCGGAAGACATAACCTCGAGGATCTTTTACAGCAAGAATGGGAACAAATTAACACGGATTTAATTAAAAACTTCGTGCACTCAATAACGAGACGTTTACAAGCGGTAATAGATGCCAACTTTTAATAATAAAACTTTTAAATACATAAATACTTTTTGATTGGAGAAGTTTGTCGGGGGCCACGGTCAGCAAATAACAACATAAATAAACAAAACAATATTTATTTATTTTATGCCGACGTTTCGACCTGAGTTTCAGGTCTTTATCAGGGCTATAGAACAAAAGAGATAACAACACCATTTAGAGTAACATACAACAACAAATTGAGAATTATAAAAAATATTGAATTAAATCTTAAATGATAGAAAATTGATAACTGATAATTTAATAGTACAAAATTTTAATTAATTGATAATCGTGGAATTGTATGGTAGTAAATTGAAAACAGTGACAGATGAAATATAATATCATGTAGGTAAGAAGATATGTATAATATAAGATATGCAAGTAGTGTCTAAAAAAACTGAAAAATTAAATAAATAAATTGAATCTAAAAATTGAACATTATTGACAAACAATGAAAAATAGTGAGTGGCTTATATCTGAATTACATTGTGAGTAAAACTCAGGTCGAAACGTCAGCATAAAATAAATAAATATGGTTTTGTTTATTTATGTTGTTATTTGCTGACCGTGGCCCCCGACAAACTTCTCCAATCATTAATCTACACCTCATCATAAATACTTTTTCTATAAGTTTGATGTTTTGTTTTTTTTATGAAAGAAGTTTTTCATTTGAATTTTATTTGTAGTTATTAAGTTATAAATATACCTTTTATTTTTGAAGTAATAGGGTTTTTTTATTACATAAACTCTTAATTTAATAATAAAAAAAAACCTGCAATTACTTTCTTCAGTCCCTGTATACCACTGGGTATGTCC
>NW_027113059.1:18991-21899 GCF_000696795.3 Halyomorpha halys | reverse complement strand
AAACTCACCCAAATTATTCTTAGAATATCAACAATAAATATTATATTATGAAAAGATGATTGATCATAGATAAATGAATAATTTACCACTAGTTATTAATAGCCCGAAACGCTGGTCATTAATAAATAAAATAATTATTTATAGTTACATGTAAAGATGACACTGAACATGCGCCTGGCAGATTTAAGGTTTATAGATCAGATCTTTAAATTTAAATTTATATATATTAGTTCTTTATAAATTTATTTATGTTTAGTAAACTGTTCTAATGCTATCATTATTTTGTTTATCTTTTATTTATGCGTTTTTATCACTTAATAATTTTTTTTAATTTGCCTAATTGATGGAATGAAACAGTAGGAGTAATATATCGAATATATTGGTAAATTGTTAATTGGCTTTGTACAAAAAGGAAGAAAACTAACATATTTATATAGGATTTTTTTTTTATTGTTAAGGAAAAAAAATGTATTTGAAGTGTATTTATTGAATTTAGTGTAATGATTATATTGTTTAAAAAATGAAAATGTTAATGTATTGTAGTGTATATGTCCAATTATGGATTGGTGGGTATCCTGTGTGTTATAGCAACCGTATTTGGGCAGCATAGCCAAACATTTCTAACATTATAATTATAACCCATTAATTAATATGTCAATATTAATAATCTTATCTCATCGTGTTTTAAACTTGGAAATACATTTGTTCTCTTGATTCCAAAACTTAATGATTTTTTTAATATAAAGTTTACATCTATCTATTTTGCGTTACAGATAAAAATGTGAAATAATTCATGATTTCAAATAAACTAAATAAAGAACCATTACTTAAAAAATTCCGCTTTAAATACGTGTCACTTACTTTACAAACGCTCTAAACTTCCCATTTACTACAAAACATTATTACTATGATAATCAGACTAATTTGGATATATGGAATTGAGCTCTTAGTACAAGAGCCGGAAAGAAAAAAAGGCAGTTATTTCACTCCAATTTTAGATTACTTTATTGACAACTATGTATAATTACTAGTCAAAACTGATGAGTCTGCCAAGTATAGATAGGGGGAATAAAAAATGGCGTCTGTTTCAAAACCTTAATTTTTCATTCGGAGCTATATATCTTAAAAACTACCAACAACACTAAAAAATCTAAAAGAACATTATTTAAAGAAGAGTAAATTTTCTTAAATATGAGCCCTAATAGAGCTATTTACGTCCAATAGTTCTCGACATATAGCTTTTTAAAAAGCAACATTTCTTAAAAATCTACAGAAAGATTACTAGTTAGTTAATTTATTTTGAAAAATCTATACCTTAGGAACTATATAACGTATAGATGTCTATTAGCTCTCAGATTAAAGCTAGTTTAACAGATGTCTGTCTGCACGCAAATTAAAGCTAGTTAAATTTCCTATAAAATAGTTTATAACGTTTATCTCAGTAGTTTTTAGGATATTTGACAAAATAAATTCACACACTGTTAATTTATAGTTGTTCGTATAAAATGTTGGATTTTTGAAAAAATATATCTCTAGACCCATAAGACGCACATATCTTTGCCAGCACTCAAAATAAAGGAAATTTAACTTACTATAAAGTAGTTTATGACACTTATCTTCATATGGGTAGTAGTTTTTATGATATTTACGTATAAAAATAAATTTGGAATGAAAATTTGTCCGAACAACTATAAATTAATTTATTTTAAAAAATATCATGAAAACTACTACTCCTATGACGATAAACATTATAAATTATTTTATAGCCCATTAAACTAGCTTTAATTTGAGTGCTAACAGACATCTGTACGCCAAATGGTTTTTGAGATATAGATTTTTTTTAAAATAAATTAACTAATTACTGATCTTTTAGTACGTTCTGTACAACATTTTTATGAAATATTGCTTTTTAAAAATCTATATCTCGAGAACTATTGAACATAAATAGCTCGATGAGGACTTAAAGTGTAGACAATTTTCTTTACCTTAAATGATGCTCTCTTAGATTTTCTATTGTTGTTGGTAGTTTTAAAGATACAGAGCTCCGAATGAAAAATTAATTATTTTTAACTTTTTTAAAAACCGCCGTTTTTTATTCTCTTTACGTATATACGACTCATCAATTTTGACTATTAATTATACATAGTACTCATTAAAGCAATCAACATCAAACATTGGGGTGAAATAACTGATTTTTCCTCCTCTTTGGTTCTTTTACTATCTGGGGCTCCACAAATTCCATTCCTCTCCTATCAAAATCCTTAATGTTCCTTATTACGTCACAAATAAACTCAGCCACAAAGACCTTAACATCCCTTTCGTTACAGATTTGGCCCGAAATAGATATACCTCCTTTCATTTCAAAATCCTTACCCACCCAAACCCATTACTTCTTAATCTCCCATCCATCCCATATCTATTTCGAACCTGTCTTTTCCATCATTACCTGATAATCCTCCTAAGCGTCTGAAAAGAAGTTGGTCTCGAGATCTCCTCTAGAAATGTTATTGGAATTCTATCAATGGGTAGATTCTCCACATGTTTGTATCATGTCACTATGTCACCTACAGCAAATTTACTTGTATATATTTTTATACAGCTGTAAATAACAATAAATAAATAATTAAAAAGAAAAATTATTCTAGTATTTAAAAAATATATATAGTATTATTGTTTTATTGAATAGGGGCAGTTACAATACATTTTAATATTTCTTGTTTTAATACATTAGCAATGTATTAATGCTTAGGTTTTATATTATGCCACTTTGTTGGACGAATGAAAAACAACTCCAGTTGAAATGGTCTTATATAACTTGTTACATAATGCATACATTTATTACATAATCATAGATAATCTTCACAGTGGTACTAAGTATATTTCCACTAACTTTATGAAAAATACATTT
>NW_027113059.1:15262-17195 GCF_000696795.3 Halyomorpha halys | reverse complement strand
CACGCCTGTAACACTCCAATTTAACTTAGATCAGATTTACTAAATGTATTATAATGTACAGTTGTAAATAGCAATAAATAAATATTAAAAAAAAAAAGTTTTCTTTCTTCTAGGAAATTTAGAGCTTCTAAATTCATTTTTTGACTAAACAGATATAAATTTTATACTTAAACCTGTTCGGTCAAACAATTAATTAAAAAGTTATAATTTTCCAAAAGAGAGAACCTTTGTATGTTTCATAAAGTTAGTGGAGATGTACATAGTACCAGTGTGATGTACTTCATCGATATGTATATATTATTTTTTTTTTGTATTTATTTATTTCAATTTATAATTATATTTCCATGAAAACACATTAAGTAAATTTGATATTAGATCAAAATGGAGTGATACAACCATGTAGAGAATGTACTACCCATTGGTAGCACTATAATCATCTTTTTACACTAGAAGATCTCGAGACCATCTTCTTTTCAGGCGCGTCGGAGAATTGTCAGGAATAGAAGAGAAAGCAAGGCTAGATACTAGAGGAATTTGATGGTTAGGGAGTTTATAATGGAAGGATTGATATCTGTATCTGATATCTGGGTGACGTAATAAGGAGCACTAAGGATTTTACGAAGGATTTTGGATTGTAAGGATGGGATACGAGAGGAATTCGAAAGAAAAGTAGCTTAAAACGTTTATTTTCGTAGCAACAGTAGTTTTCATGGTATTTGCTAAAATAAATTGATTTATAGTTGTTCGGAAAATATGTTTGATTTACGAAAAATATATTTTAGGAATCATTCGACGTACAGATGTCTACTAACACTTAAATTAAAGCTAGTTAGATTTACTATAAAATATTTCATAACGTTTATATTTGTAGGAGTAGTTGTTTTAATGATAGTTGACAAAATAAATTCACAAAATTTTAATTTCTAGTGTTTCGGATAAAATGTTTTATTTTAGAAAAAAAATTTTTGATATTCAAATATTGATATAAATTCTGCACATAAAAATTTGTCGGAACAACTATAAATTAATTTTTTTTAACGTCATAAACTACTTAATAGCTCATTAAACTAGCTTTAATTTGAGTGCTAATAGACATCTGTACGTCTCATAGTTCCCAAGATATAGATTTCTCAAAATAACTTAACTAACTACTAATCTTTCAGTAGATTTTTAAGAAATTTTCCTTTTTAAAAAGCTATATCTCGAGAACTATTGGACATAAATAGCTCTTTCAGGGCTAATATTACAGCAAATTTACTCTTCTTTAAATAACGTTCTCTTAGATTTTCTAGTGTTGTTGGTAGTTTTTAAGATATAGAGCTCCGAATGAAAAATTTTTTGTTTTAACGTTTTGAAACAGTAACCATCTTTTCTTTCCCCTACCTGTACTTAGAAGACTCAACAATTTAGAGTAGTAATTATACATAGTTTTCATGAAAATAATAATAAAATTGGATGTAATAACTGACATTTTTTCTTTACGGCTCTTGTACTATTAGTAGTGTAGTGACTCTTAGCACCGTACCACCGCTCTCAACTAATATTAATACCCGGGTTTAATGAGGCCTGGGTTCGATTACACAACGATACTAAAGCTATTAAAACAAACCGTTTAGAGAAGACTGGAACAAAAATGAGTTGTGTTGACATTGGGTTGGCCAAATGAGCTTTATCAGTGAATTTATTGTCCGGTTTTAGCTTCACCTTTCAGCGGCAAAGTTAAATTGAACTTTCCTTTTAGAAGCCAACTTAGATTTATCGCTTCCACTAAACTCTCCTGGAATTTCTTTTTGATTGTTCTATTCACTTTTAGTAGGAATTTTATTAAATCTTTTTTATTGTATTCAATAGAGAGAACCAACTTCAAGATGACTGTGCGAAATAGTGACATTAAATTTCAAAATCAGTGCTTCAATTGCTTATGTTCTTATAT
>NW_027113059.1:10878-14107 GCF_000696795.3 Halyomorpha halys | reverse complement strand
ATCATTTTCATGTGTTATTTTGGCACCGACCAATGGATGTTGCCTTTTGGATGTATTTTTTTTAATAATGAAAATATATAATTTCGGTAGTCAACGCTTCATATAAAAAAAAAATTATTTCAATATTTATTAAATTAGTCTTTAAAAAACTGGTGATACCCAAAACGTCAATTCATATAAAAAATTCAGATATTATACGACCGAAAGACTCATATATTACTCACATATATATATATATTGTAAATTCATACTATTATCGTTCCGAAAGAATGTTGAGAGAATGTTATCCGATATTGATGATGCAGAAGTGCAACCTCTGCAGGCACGCACCCTTGAGAGTTGCATCGCTGCAGTGGAAGCACTTGACATTCCTACGGCAGTCTTCCAGTAACAACTAGGGAAATCAATTTGTTCAACTAGAGAAATTGATTTCTTACTGAGACAAAAGTTTATGGAAATTTATTAATTTATTATATAATCGTATAATTATGTAACAATTTAAATAATCTATGATTGACCTCTTACAGATATATATTTTTTCAAGTGTTATTATACTTTTAAAATATTGAATTAAATAATAATGTTTAATAGTATTATATTTATTTCTGTACGGAAAATAAATTCTCTAATCTCGATCGTTTAGGTACATAAGGTCGCAGAGGTCCACATTTGGTTAATGGAGGATCATACATCATTACTTGCATGGAAATTAGCTGTGAGATTATTCATTTTTTTTTTCGTTTTTGGACCTGCCGATTTGTTTTTTAACTTATTTATTCACTTTCTCATCATCCGTTCCTTTCTCATTGATAGATTATTCCAAGTAAACCACAACGGTTCCTATTCTTCGCTCTATTCTCAGTCCGCTGGTGTTCCTCAAGGTAGTATCCTCGGTCCCATCCTCTACACCGTCTATAAAGCTGACATCCCAACTACTCCTAACACAACCCTCACCATTTACAAACAAATCCCATCAAATCACCTTTACCCTTCGTCGTAAACCTACCGACTGCCCCACAGTATCCTTTAATAATGTCGGTCTTACCCCTGTCGAACAGATCCGCTACCTTGGACTACTTCTGGACAAACGACTAGCCTAGAATCCTCACACAAGACTGACAAGACAGGAAACTGCACATCCATTTCGACTTTTACAGTACTTACTGGACAAACGGTCTAAACTTCCAACACATTACAAAAGACTGATTTACATGACTGTAATAAGGCCAAAATGGACATATGGAGTTGAGCTTTGGGGCTCCACTAAACCTTCGAATTCATGAACCTTAGAAACATTTTACAATATAAGGTCACGACGCCATCTTCTTTTCAGGCGTCTCAGAGGATTGCCAGGAATGAAAGAGGAAGTAAGGTTAGAAACTGGTGGGTTTGGGTGGTTAGCAGTAGTAAATTAGCCTAATAAAATGTATGTAAATATTTTTTTTTTTTTGTCTATAAAGCTGACATCCCAACTACTCCTAACACAACCCTCACCATTTACAAACAAATCCCATCAAATCACCTTTACCCTTCGTCGTAAACCTACCGACTGCCCCACAGTATCCTTTAATAATGTCGGTCTTACCCCTGTCGAACAGATCCGCTACCTTGGACTACTTCTGGACAAACGACTAGCCTAGAATCCTCACACAAGACTGACAAGACAGGAAACTGCACATCCATTTCGACTTTTACAGTACTTACTGGACAAACGGTCTAAACTTCCAACACATTACAAAAGACTGATTTACATGACTGTAATAAGGCCAAAATGGACATATGGAGTTGAGCTTTGGGGCTTCACTAAACCTTCGAATTCATGAACCTTAGAAACATTTTACAATATAAGGTCACGAAGCCATCTTCTTTTCAGGCGTCTCAGAGGATTGCCAGGAATGAAAGAGGAAGTAAGGTTAGAAACTGGTGGGTTTGGGTGGTTAGCAGTAGTAAATTAGCCTAATAAAATGTATGTAAATATTTTTTTTTTTTTTTATAAACTAAGAATCAGTTGTTTGAGTTCAGCAGACATCTTACTTGTAAAGATATAAATATAAATGGAATAAAAAATGGCGGCTGTTTCAAAACCTTAAATATGTCCGAACAACTATAAATCAATTTATTTTAGCAAATTTCATGTGAACTATTACTCCTACGAAGATAAACATCCTAAAATTGTTCTATAGCCCATTAAACTAGTTGAGTGCTAATAGACATCTGTACGTCAAATGGTTTTTGAGATATAGATTTTTCAATATAAATGTAAAAATGTTGCATGGAACGTACTGAAAGATCAGTAGTTAGTTCCATACTACACTTTTATGAAATGTTGCTTTTTAAAGAGATATATCTCGAAAACTATTTAACGTAAATAACTTTATTAGGGCTCATATTTTAGAAAATTTACTCTTCTTTAAATGACGTTCTCTTAAGTTTTCTTGTGTTGTTGGTAGTTTTTAAGATATAGAGCTCTGAATGAAAAACTATTATTTTTTAACGCTTTGAAACAGTCGCTATTTTTTTCCCCTACCTATACTTGACACGCTCATAAATTGTGACTATTAATTATACATAGTTTTGATTAAAGTAATAAAATATTGGGGTGATATAACCGCCTTTTTTCTCCTCTTGGGCTCTTGTACTATGAGACCAATTGTATCTAGTTAGATACCCGCATTTCTGTCTCTAATTATATCGATTCGAATATACTTTCCATTATTATCTTTAATATGTTAATCAAGTTTGAAATTATCATTATGTTCTGCAATTTACTAAGAAATGGCCAATGAAATGCAATTTAGTGTTGAAATTCTTTACCGTCCTCATAGCTAGGAAGCTCACCTCCTGTGGGTTTTCCCTTTGAGGCAATTTAATTTAGGAAGCAACGGGAGGGCAGTAAACTTATTGGAGGCTATTAGAAGGGACCCTATTGGTTAGACGTAAGAGGATCGATCCAATGAGAGGTGCTAATAGACTGCCTGAGTGCTAGGGGCAGCTTGTGTTGACTCCTCTTCTCATGTACATCGTAATGTTACATGGAATTACCATTTATCTAGCAACACTACATTAGTGATATATATGTATGTTGTATTTACTATATAATTAGCTAGACCGACAAAAAATATCCTATAGTACAAGAACCCAAAAGAAGAAAAATGGCAGTTATTTCATCCCAATTTTTGATTATTTAATTCATAACTATGTATAATTACTACTCTATATTGTTGAGTCT
>NW_027113059.1:4758-6208 GCF_000696795.3 Halyomorpha halys | reverse complement strand
TATATATACAATCGGTCAGCTGTTCTCGATCAGCTGATATGGACCTGTCAGCTGACAGTCCGTAACTTATACATATATAACTACTGCACTCTACATGCATTGAATCATGTATTAGTATATAATCATTGAATAAGTAATAGTCCTTGGTGTTTTAAAAATATTTAGAGCTATGCTATTAGTTTAATGACCTATAAAGTAATTTATGACATTTATTTTCGTAAGTTAAATTGCCTTTATTTTGAGTGTTGGCAGATAAAAGTGCGTCTGATGGGTCTAGAGATATATTTTTTTTAAAAATCCATCATTTTATACGAACAACTAGAAATTAACATTTTGTGAGTTTATTTTGTCAAATATTATAAAAACTACTACTCCTACAAAGATAAGCATTATAAACTATTTTATAGTAAATTTAACCTGCTTTAATTTGAGCGCTGGCAGACATCTGTATGTCCAATGGTTTCTGAAATAAAGTTTTTCATAAGTTAAACCTATTGTACGAACAACTATAAATCAATTTATTTAAGCAAATATCATAAAAACTACTATTCCTATGAAGGTAAAGATCATAAACTTCTGTATAGTTCATTATTTTAGCTTTAATTTGAGTGCTTATAGACATCTGTACGTCACATAGTGCATGAGATATAGACTTCTCAAAATAAATTAACTAACAACTAATCTTTTAGTAGATTCTTAAGAAATTTTGCTTTTTAAGAAGCTATATCTCGAGAACTATTGGACATAAATAGCTTTTTTAGGGCTTCAGCAAATTTAAAAATTTAAATATTTCAGCAAATTTGCTCTTCTTTAAATGATGTTCTCTTAGGTTTCTTGTGTTGTTCCTACTTTTTAAGATATAGAGCTCCGAATGAAAAATTAGTGTTTTTTAAGGTTTTTAAACAGCCGCCATTTTTTATTCCTCCTACCTATACTTAGCTGACTCATCGATTTTGACTAGTAATTATACATAGTTTTCATTGAAGTAATTTAAAATTGGGGTGAGATAACTGCCTGTTTTTTTCCCGGCTCTTGTACTAATTGTAGAGAGTTATGCACTTGGAGCTTTTTCGGAGTTTTGCTCTCTTTTTGGCTTGGTATGCAAACACTACGCAGTCCGTTTTAGCTGAGATTACGGAGATATTGAGATAATTAAGCTGTTGAATGATCTCTTCACAGACTTTTCCCGCTTGTTTTAGTGTATGCGTGGGGTTAACAATGCAATAAAATAATTAAGAAATATTAAATTAATAAATAATTATGTATTAAGTCGATAGAATGGGAAAGTAGTACAGATCATTAATTAATTTAAGAATGAAATAACTTAGGTTCTTTCATTCGTAATTTTAATATTATGTAATTACATACAGTAACAGTATTCTGTATATCTTCTTATTTTTTTGATAGTGTGTACTTACATTTAATCATAATAGTTGTTATCTTGATTTTT
>NW_027113059.1:0-213 GCF_000696795.3 Halyomorpha halys | reverse complement strand
AGAAAATAGTATATCATATTTTCAATAAGAAATTGGTATATTACTTTTTAAATACGGAAACATAAAAACCCTACTGGTCAAAACACTTAAATAAATAAATAAGAAAATGGTATATTATATTTTAAATAAGAAAATATAAAAACCCTAGTGGTCGAAACACTTAAATAAATAAGAAAATGGTATATTACATTTTAAATAAGAAAAGATTATATT
>NW_027113058.1:0-1451 GCF_000696795.3 Halyomorpha halys | reverse complement strand
TTTTACCACGGCAAAAGAAGGCAATTTTTTTCGATTTAACACGAGTTTTTCCATTTAACACGCTTTAACATAGATCATGAATACCCCTAATATATGTTGAATTACAAGTTTATATATTGTCTTTATTAATATTTCTCATTAATATGAGGAGCTGAATGTATATGTGAAGTGACACACTGGTTCTGTTTTGAATATGCAGCGACTCTAGTGAGCGGTGCTGAATCCAAATTGACTTAAATTTGCTTGCATTTAGTGACACGATTGGCTTTGTTCTCTCACCGACGCTATCTTATCATGTCGATTCGTCGTCCTTGCCTTATCAAAGCGAATTCTTCCTTCAATTGCGACTCGTTACTTTGAGCCTGTTTTGAATCCTTTAGCAAACAGTGAGATAAGGAAGCATTCTAATTAGTTTTTAAAATATTATATATTTTTTTTATATTTACCATTATAACAGCTAATAATAATTTATTTTTTAAAAATACTACAATCAATTATTCAGCTGATAACGAGGCCCGAATATGAAGTGTTACAAAATGTAAATGAAAAATTATAAATTGTTTGAATTAAAGAATAATTTAGTTTTTAAAACAATATGATATTTCCCTCAAAAATATATATGCAAAAAGAATACTACATTATATACATAAAATGTTGCTTTAGTATTGGATATTTGTAATTAAGAGATTTTACAAAAGATAATATGGAGAAAATAATTTACAATATAAAATTAAGAACATGAAACAAAACAAAAAGAAGTGAGAGAAAATAAATACAAAATAGTAATAATAAATATAACACAACTAAAACCAAACAATATTATATATATTTTATCTTATACCAGATCGGCCTGGTGGGCCTTACATGGTTGATATAACTTATATTATACATACAAAAGACACCCCTAATTATATACAATGTTATTATTAAAAGAAGAAAAAAAAATAAAATTAATAGATAAGAATAATGCTTCTTAATAAAAGAGGAAAGTAAAATTAATAAAAAAAAAATAATGATATTGGTACACTTAAATAAAACTAACATTTTCTCTCTAATAGTTAAAAGAAACAAGTTAATTTGAAAAAGGGACGAGAGAAGAAAATATAAAAAAAAATAAAAATAATGAATAAATAAAATGAGTAATAATAAAAAGTAAAATAGAGGTATTGTGACTATGAATTAATTTTGTAATTATTAAAATTTATAACAGAATGTTCTGCTGTCTGGGCTTTAGTCTTCCGGTTGAGGTTGGGAAACCAAACAATACAATTTATAAAAAATAAATAAAATACAACTTACAACAAAGAATAAAATAATGAAATAGAATAGGAAAAGAATAGCATAACATGCACTTCCTTAAAATACCCAGACGCTAACTCTAGTTAATAACATTTTTCTATATTAAACATTCTATCATATAAAACACTAAATTCTATTTTAATTAATAATAA
>NW_027113057.1:63991-64952 GCF_000696795.3 Halyomorpha halys | reverse complement strand
GAAAAACTTATGTTAAATGGAGAAATATTTCCTTATTTTACCAGTAATTATCATATAACATATTAAAGCGTGTTAAATGGAAAAACTTATGTTAAGTGTAGAAATATTTCCTTCTTTTACCATGTTAAAACGATATAACATGTAACATGGCTGAGAGTCTGTTACTAAGTCTGTTAAATGGAGAATTGATAACTTTATTGACCACCACTGACTATCTTCCTACAATATTAATACTTGAAGAAGTTTGAGTACAATATTAATATTTTAATATATATCATCGATATTATATTCATTGATATATGGTATTCATGATCTTTTGTTTAACATGTCAAAGCGAGTTAAATGGAAATACTTATGTTAAATGGAGAAATATTTCCTTCTCTTACCATGTTAAACCGATATAACATATAACATGGTTGAGTCTGTTACTAGGTCTGTTAAATGGAAAATGACGTCACGAAACAGACCAACTGAGCTCGCCACCATTTTGCTTGTCATGTTAGGTTATTTAACTCGTAGTTTGTTTTTTTTTCTTTTGTCTTGTGTTTTGGACTTTTTAAAAAAGACAATCACTTCAACTTTTCACTTATTTTATTCATGTTGTAATAAATTACTGTAATCAAAACTTAGAAGTAAACAATAACATGAAGTTTTGGAAGGAAAGGTTACTAAACAAGTTGCTCAGAAAATCCGCTAGGAGCTCTTATGCATTTACCATTTAACATGACTTTAAATAGGGCTGCTCACAATGCTATACTTATAACATTTAACATGGTAAAACATTTTATATTTAACACAATATCATGAATAATTTATGAATTATTTAATAGTTTCCTTTTTCTTCCACTTTATGTAAATATTCTTTTCATTAAATTTCTTACATACAGTGCACTCCTAATAACCCAACCATCACATTCTAATGTGAAGAAGCGTTTGGCCTTAAGTCGAAGGTGCACCTCAT
>NW_027113057.1:60407-60865 GCF_000696795.3 Halyomorpha halys | reverse complement strand
ACTTCCTTTTAATTAAGAAATATTATATTTTATAATAATATAAATAAAACGTTGTTATTATTGTTAAAAATAGTTTATTTAATATTTGAGTTATTTAAATTTATATTATAATTACATCATATTACATGTTGTTGATTAAATAATAATAATTACTCAATGCAAATTTATTTATATTTTTGAGAATGGAATAAATATTCTGGAAATAAATAAATTTCTTATGTCTTTTTTTTATGTTGAAATACCTAAAATTTAGTTATAAGTTCCTTTTTACTAAGGAATATTATATTTTATTATAATATAAACAAAAAGTTGGCTCATAATAGATAGTTTATTTACTATTTGAGTTATTTAAATTTATATTATATGTTGCTTTTTAAGAAGCTTTTCCTCGGGAACTATTGAACGTAAATATCTCAATTAGGGCTCATAATTTAGCAATTAATAAATTACTATCCATA
>NW_027113057.1:56912-57302 GCF_000696795.3 Halyomorpha halys | reverse complement strand
TATCCAAACTGCATTGCTAAGGTAAACTGTCATTAAACAATAATAATAATCATAAAGGCATAGCGAACGCGAAGGTTCAATGCCGATACCACCCATGGTTCTTTACATACATCTGTCCAGTAAACTCCACTCCAAATCCAAATCTAATAAATCAGTCTTAACGCTATCCTCCATCTACGTTTCGGTCTATCCATCAAACCTTTACTTATCAGTTTAGTGATCATTAACACTTTAGGGATTCGTTAATTACCAAGCCCATCTAATTTACCGTGATGCTATAACATGAATTGTAATAACCAGATAGAACAAGGAGCTTCTTAGAAGGCCTAGGTGTTAGCATTGGGGATATTGCGATCTTGGCGGAAAATATTATTTTGGACTGTCTGGGGA
>NW_027113057.1:56412-56775 GCF_000696795.3 Halyomorpha halys | reverse complement strand
AATGTATTTGTTTGTTTGTTTTTTGGTAAACTGATCTACTGCTGAGACTATTATTAATGGTCTGATCTCACATTGCCGTCTAATAGTGAATTTGTCTACCGGGTGAATTAAAAATTGTGAAATGGTGAAATTGAAGGAACAGAAAAGAGAAAGAAAAAAAGGAATGAATTGTAACATTTGTATTTGGTGTATAGACTGAAATTGATTATAAAAGAAAACTGTAGCGGAAAAAAAAACGTTTTTTTTATTATTATTCTTATATATTAATAGTCTTCCGATAAAAAATGAAATATCATCTCGGATGAAAGCCCGCCAAGCAAATTAAAAACTATTAAACCATGGACCACATCAAACCGTTCCAAT
>NW_027113057.1:54211-54730 GCF_000696795.3 Halyomorpha halys | reverse complement strand
ATTGTTCCAGACGTGAGAAGAAAGTTCAGTGATACTCACCTGAAACAGAAAAAAAAATAGAAGGTAATTATAGATTGTTTTTCAATTTATTAGGTGATTAGTTATTTTATTTTATTTCAGAAATTCAATTTTACACGTATATAAGATTCAAATAATTATTTATTTAGGAAGGGCAGTGATATAAAACTATATATACATTGCTCTGTTTGGGATACTTAACTAATAACGTAGAGCTGCCGATTCTCACGACCGAAAAATATCTGCTCAGCGCCTTGAAAATACCTGCTCTTTAAGAATAGTTAAAACTAGGGATAGGATTTTTATGTTTTCACATATTTTTACCTGATCATGATATTTTTATATTTATTTATTTTTAAATATGTGGCCTTTTTTACATATTTTGTTGTAAATCACGTATTTATTTAATTATTTGTTCAATTGTAAATACATTTTTCGCAGCAACTACGTAAAATTCGAGAGAACGCAAGAAACTTAAAGGTGAAATTTATCATAAATAGT
>NW_027113057.1:50150-51616 GCF_000696795.3 Halyomorpha halys | reverse complement strand
GTACTGTTACTGTACTGTTGACTGCCGTCAAAACAGCCCTGACGAAGCCCTGCAACGTGGGGCGAAACGTTGGCTCAATAAAATAGTATAATTCTACTATTTGAGTTGTTTTTTTTACCGCACCCGGACCATATTCCATTCATATTTATGTAACTTTTTTAAGTTATAAAATTACTAATTAATTAGTAATTTATATCGTTGAATAATACATAATTTATAAATACATATTTTTTAAATATTTGACAATTTATTAGCACATATTTATGTACATATTTCAGATTTTTTAGGTCATAAAAATCCTATCCCTAGTTATAACTGTAGCTGTATGATAGTTACAGTCATGGTTGTACTGTCGCACTAGTTCTGGCGTGATATTTGATAGTAGTACAAGTAATGTCAGTGAAGCAACTGCACGTTAACCATGACATTAAAAGTGAACTATCGTACTTTTTCCGTTACTGCGGAAGAAGTTATAACCACTATCTTGGTTTAACTATTTAATAATTACTGTCATGACAGTCTTAACTAACAGTAATGTGTTGCACTGGTTCTGGCGAGATCGTTAATAGTACAAGCAGGGACAGTCGCATATATTACGTTTAACTACCAAATTAACAGTGAACCGACCAAGTCACTAAGTACCGTTGTCACGTAAAAGGTGACTTAGGCCCGATAAGGGTTAATATTTACCAACGCCAATTTCACTAACAACTTTCAAATATATTTATAGTGGATACACGGGAATAAGAAAATTTTTATCTTAGGACGGAAGGTTTATTTGTGTAGCTTGTGTCTTTTGTATATCTATTTATATTTATTTATTGACATTTACAACTATATAAAATACAACAAGCAAATTTCAAGTAAGGTCATACTGATATAATACAGCATGTAGAGAAACTATCCAGTAGTAGAACTCTAAAAACATTTTACAATATAAGGTCACGAGGCCATCTTCTTTTCAGGCGTCTTGGAGGATTGCCATGAATGGAAGAGGAAGCAAGGTTAGAAACTAGTGAGTTTGGGTGGTTAGGGATTTTATTATGGAAGGAATGATATCGGGTTCGGGCTCGATCGGTTACATAAGGAACATTAAGGTCTTTATGGATGGTTTTATTAGTAAAAAAAATAAGGAGCATTGAGGATTTTACGAAGGATACGAGAGGAATTCGAAGGTTTAGTGGACCCATTTATTTATTTAAACTTTATCCGAATATTACACTGTGGGGCGAATATTTTTAAGCAATTTATATTTCATAAGCATCTAAATTATTAAATAATATATTATTCTCTATATTACTTTTCGTAAACTTTTACACAAGGATAATAATAATATGATGTTACCACAAAATAATAATACAGAGTAATCTTAGTAAACCGAATTAATTTCTGCAGGGGGGTGTTCGTATTACAGAAAGTATTAGGAAAAATGGTGTAAAACATTTAACAATATAAATGTACATTGT
>NW_027113057.1:44504-44964 GCF_000696795.3 Halyomorpha halys | reverse complement strand
GGATGTTATCCCATGTCCAGTGTGCTGTTTAGTTACCTCCCTATTTATATGCCCTGCTTTGTATTTTAAATTAAACTTAGTGATTTTTTTCTAAATCTGTTTATTTCTTCTGATTTTTATGTTTATATTTTGAGTCTATTTATAATGTCGGCGTAATGTGTATTTAAGTGTTTAGTATCAGTTTTGTAGTTGACTGTGTTTTGCATGTTTTTTGTTATATGTACGGCTTCCAGAAATCTTCTACATCTTGTATTTTGTGCTGTATCTATTATATTAGGGTTTTCAAAGTTGAATTCATGGTTCAATTTTATCCTGTGGTAAGCCATTCACAGGTAAATTACATTCAAAGTTTTTTAACCCAAAATTTTTTTATTCACTATTAATTAAATCAGTTAGTTATACAGAATCATTTATATAAAATGATTTATAAAATAGATATTATGTATTCCTAATTCTAACA
>NW_027113057.1:39836-41504 GCF_000696795.3 Halyomorpha halys | reverse complement strand
CTGGGCAGAAGAATCATTGCTGAACCGCACCCCCCGACAAACTTCTTCAAGTAAATAAAAATGGTTTTGTTTATTTATGTTGTTCTTTGCTGACCGCCCCCCCCCCCCGACAAACTTCTCCAATTATCTATTATTAATTTAAACAGTTTATTCCTAGAATATCTATGATTAACCGTGTTTAATAATAAAAAAAGTGGGCTTATGAAAAACTGCAATCGTCGGAAAACTATGAGTCTACGTTTCGCCCCGCCCCACTTCATCAGGGGTACAAAAAAAAAATACAAACACTTAAATGATGTAAACATAAATGAACAGAGAAAATGAAAAATTAAAAAGATGTACAGTGAAACGTTAAATTAAATAAGAATAGTAATTAGTAATTAATAGTTTTTACGACTATTTGAAATTTTTCTTATGCCGCTCCCTGACCATCTTCATTAAGTTTATTTCTATATTTACTTGAACACTGGCTTTTTAAAATTTATTTATTTTGTTATAATTTAGTTTGTATAATTCTTACCTCTAAAATATTATATTTTATACTAAATAATTCAAAACATTATCCAAATTATAGTCTCAAAACTTTTATTGTTTTTACACGTCCAACGTTTCGGCCAATTCGGCCATCTTCAGGGACAATCTACTACAAAAAGTCGAAACATGGGCGTTGATGACCTCAGGGTTTTACGCCCTTAAGCCCCAGACAACAACAACAACAACTACAAAAAGTTTCCATTATATGTGTGATCCTACAACCATTTCAAATATTTAACATTATTATTTATAATTTACCTTACCTTAATACAACTTTGAAACTATATAATTTAAAAAACTCTAACTCCATGCAGGCTATTCTGCCCAGGTCAAAAACATCAATTTCTATGAAACATTAGGTAAAAGATATTTTTTTTTGTTAATAAGTATATCCCACATATGTTTAATTACCTAATTAGTCAATATTCACTTAAAAAAAGTCAAAATCATTTATTATCAGACATTATTCCTTAAAACTTGTATCACAACAATGCTTGTAACCTTCCTCCACTCAGTTCAAGCATTTAAAACTATTTATTATAACTACACTTTTGTCAATTTTCCTCTTTATTTCATTAGTAAAATTCCTATCAAGGCTAATTATAATTATCCATGTTATGGCGGGTAGGGGTTCGAAAGGAACCTTTACTAGCTCAACCGTGAAAAGAAAAGAATAGTCGAATTTAGTTATTTTTGTATTTTTAAATAAGTAAACATAATAAAAGGAACAAAAAATATACAAACTAGAAAAAAAAAGAAAGCTTAAAACTATTACACAGGGTATTTTAAATTATATAGTTTCAAAGTTGTATTAAGGTAAGGTATTATTTATAATTTATAATAATTATGTATAACATAATAATAATTATGTTAAGTATTTTGAAATGTTTGTAGGATCATACATATAATAAAAGCTGTTTTGTAGTAGATTGTCCTTGAAGATGGCCGGATTGCCCGAAACGTCGGACTTATAAGAGAATTAAAAGGTATTGAGACTATAATGGATAAAATTTGAATTATTTATTTTTAAAAAATTTGTCAATCTCAAGATAATATTAAGATTATAAAAAGTAGGAAGAAAATAGTTGACAGTATAAAGTATGTTGTAGGAAGATAGTCCGGGTGGCTGTCAAT
>NW_027113057.1:36320-37621 GCF_000696795.3 Halyomorpha halys | reverse complement strand
AGAAACTAGTGGGTTTGGGTGGTTAGGGAGTTTATTATGGAAGGAATAATGATTTTATTTTACAAAACGTTTCTTGGCCAATACCGTTTAAACCTTCGAGGTAGATTGTAAGGATGGGTGGGACTGTATAAGGATTGAACCAAAAGATTAGGATGAATATCAAGGTTTATATGAAATTTTGAGAATTTTGTTGGTCATAATAGATATAGAAACTAATGGTAATGATTCGTGACCCCAATAAACATTGATCATAAATATTCACTCGTTAAGTAAACAATTTTGTTTTGTTGTTATTTCTAATACATCAGAATTACTAAAGATGAGGCTCACGTGGGGATCGCACGAAATGAACTGGCGGACATTGCAGCTAAACAAGCACTTGCCCTTCCGGGTCGGGGCGCGGCCATTCTGACAGCCCAAGAAATAAGTCTTCCGATGAAAAATGAAATATCAGCTAGTTGGCAACCCATGTGGGATGAAAGCCCGCCAAGCAAATTAAAAACTATCAAAAAAACCACGAAACCATGGACCACATCAAACCGTTCCAATCGCAGGGAGGAGGTAGCTATTGCCAGATTGAGAATAGGTCATACAAATTTAACTCATGCATACCTGATCAGCAAGCAACCACCGCCAAAATGTCAATACTGCAACAGTGTACTTAGAGTCTGTCACATATTTGAAGAATGTCATTTCTACTAAATGAACTTAACGTAGATTGGGAGTGGGATCGACTGTTTCGGATGCCCTGAATGATGACCAAAAAACATAGAAATGGTTTAAATTTTCTTAAAAAGGAATAATCTTTTAAATAAGATCTAAACCCAAAAGTTTGTCATATGTATTAAAAAATTCTAAAATAAGTAATTATTTAAAGAATTTCAAATCTTGAAATAGAATTATAAAATGAGAAACGTAGGCGTGGATGACCTCAGGGTTTTACGCCCAAAAGCCCCAACCAACAACCAACAACAACTAAAGATGAAGTGGACTCAGATATTGCTGCATTAATACCGACTGAAAGACAAATTCCTAATTTTAGTTATTACTATATAGTATATATATATACTTATATATCCTATTATTACTATATAATGGGCAATAGTAATATAATATGTAATATTAATACATCCTTTAGCACACTTGCTCAGCCTCCACTGGCTAATTACCAGTGATGCGGCAAGAGAGATGCGCTGGGATCTCTTGAGCTCTGCTCTACCCCTCACACGTGGGGGATAGAGTGGGCTCAGGGATCCTCAGGTCGATTGTGTAAATATTGTATTTATTATTTAATCATTATG
>NW_027113057.1:29819-31110 GCF_000696795.3 Halyomorpha halys | reverse complement strand
AATCTCTGATAATCCTCCGAGACGTCTGAAAAGAAGATGGCCACGTGACCTTCTAATTTAAATTAATGTTTGAAGTACCACCAATGCATGGTTCCTTCCCAAGATTTTCAAGTGTATATGAAACATACAACATATTTACTTATTGTATTATTTTGTACATTTGTAAATTACATTAAATAAATTAAAAAAAAAATGATTATTCCATATATATTTATTAGCACCTTACCTCTGCGCCTCTTCGACCTCTCTAGATCTATTATTCTAAATCATACATTCCATATTATATTATATTATATCCATATTATATTATATCATACATTCCATTTGAAAGAAAACATTTTAAAATTCTCGTTTGCATATTATATTTAGATCTGGTTCGACGTTTTCCTCATCGAGCCGGTCGGAAATGACTCTTTGGTCTGAGATGGAGAAAGAAAGTTAGGAAATGCATGCCTAATTTCCGGTACGTGTCGTTGAACCAAGACAAATAGCCATTTTCCCTTCGCAAATTTTGAATTGTTGACAATATTAATGGCATTTATCGTAGCGTCAAATGCAACAGTTGCATTTCTTTTCTCGATGACACTATTTTCAAATAATTTCTATATAAATGTATTTATTTGAAAGATAATAGTCTGGAGCAAATATTGAATATAATGCCTTTCTTTGTTCCAGGAGTTAAGAAAAAATAAATAAATAAATAAAATAATAGTCTCCACAATCGATAACATGTCGGGTAAATTTTCTTTTAGAGCAATTTTGTTCATTACGAATTTTCCTAACTAGTTAATTTTCTCTCTATTGCATAAAAAAGTTCTTAGTGATCAATGTGTAATATTTTATTTTACATGCATATAAGGAGGAATAATAAATATGAGTCAAAATTGAGTTTAACTGGTGGCCTGGTGGGACTTACATGGTTAATATAATAGATACAAATTTTTTTTTTGGGGGGGGGTCGATGTCCAGGACGTGGTTAGGTTGACAGAAAACATAATACTTGACTCCCTGGGAATCATACACCACCACATGCATGGAAATTGATGAGTATGGGAGTTTATCCAGAAGTGGGATGGCATGCATGGATCGCATATCTTATTTGTTGTTATAGTTATTATTTTTTATTATTTTAAATATTTTAATATTTGTTATATAGGGGAATTTGTTGATCAAATGAAATAGGGGTTGTTAAATGGAAGGGAAAGAAAAAGAAAAGGAATAAATCGAAAAACTTGTAGTGAGTTTGTAGACTGGTATTAATTGTAAAAGAAAACTGTGGAAGGAAAAAAAA
>NW_027113057.1:23920-25559 GCF_000696795.3 Halyomorpha halys | reverse complement strand
AATGTGAGATCAGACCATCATTCATAGTCACAGCAGTAGATCAGTCTACCAAAAACAAACAAATAGATACATTTTACGAGAATAAGACTAACAAATAGATTAAAAGGAAAATATAATAAAAAACCGGTTACAGGAAACACTTGAATGGATAAATAAGTTTAAAAAAAACAACTGTTATAACTAATTTTAATGAGTAGTTTCGAAAAATTTATTAGTAACTTGTTTCCATTCCACCTACATGTATACTTCCTTATATTGTTATTATTATTTCTTTTTTATATAGTTTATAAAAATAACAATTGTTTTGAAATGTTCTCTGTTTTAATGTTTTTTTCAATTCTATAATGTTTGCATCTTGTTTTATTCATTTAGCCCTGAAGAAGCCTTGTAAAGTGGTGCGAAACGTTGGTTAACAATGAGTAGTTTTCTTTTACTATTTTGATACCTTAAGGAAGGTATCAATTCCTACAATCTACTTTATACGGTCAACTATCTTCTTCTAATATAAATTAGACTAGATTAGATATTACATAAATCTGATATTTCATAAGTACATACAAACAATCATGTATTGCATTACGAAAGACAGGTGGGATAAAAAATGGAAGAGAACAAATGCATTGTTTCGACACTCGCTCAAGAAAATTTATAGGTAATTTAAAGTTTATTACTGATAATAAAATAAGAAAACTCTATGATTAAAGTAATGGTACAGGATATTACAGACAGAGGAAAAGCAATTAGCAACGGGTAATTGTGGTAGATGGGAACCGTACAACCTGCGCTATGGATCGCTGGCCAGAGCTAGCGGAGGGAGCGAAGGGGAAGTGTAGAAAGACACTGTGGCAGGACGTTACGTTAGTGGAAGCTACTAATTACCTAAATAGGTACCACGAAAGTAGGTCTCGAATTGCAAGGCTGAGGCATGACCCGAACTGAAGGTAATTGGGCTATAAGAAGACAGTAAAAGACAGAACAAGAGCCCAAGACAAGAAACAAGTCGATTATTTCGCCCCAATTTTTGATTACTTTAATGAAAGCTATGTATAATAGCTAGTTGAAATTGATGAGTGTGTCAAGTATAGGTAGGGGGAATAAAAAATGGCGGCTGTTTCAAAATATAAAAAAAAAATTTCGTACGGAGCTCTATATCTTTAGAACTACCAACAGTAGAAAACCTAAGAGAATGTTCTTACCTTCTAAGAGAAACTTCTTACCCCATCAGAACTCAGTACACCCCTTAAATTACAAATATTAGAAAAATGGCAGGCCAAGTGGGATGAAAGAATTTAATTAAATTAAAAGAAATAAAACGATCAGTAAAACCATGGTCAACATCCTACCACAACAGCCGTAGGGAGGAAGTTGCTCTAACCCTCTTGAGAATAAGTCATACTATCCTGACGCACTCTCACCTGATCATAAAACCTCAACGTGCAAATATTGTCAGTCCATTCTCACAATTAGACATATTTTTGAAGAATGTACTATCAAGTAATAATGTACTATTAAACAAGCTAACAATAAAAAGGATAGGACTGACCCCAAATTTATCAGAAGCTCTCGCAGATGAGGAAGCTAAAATTACACGAGTGTTTGAATTTTTAAAAGCACATCGCCTTCTTTATAAATTATAACT
>NW_027113057.1:19011-21865 GCF_000696795.3 Halyomorpha halys | reverse complement strand
CTATGAATTGCTCTTTGGTTTATAATGTAAAATACGTCACATTGGGTTCTTATTCATGTTCTACGCGAACTTTGTGGATACAGTACACAAAGGTCAAAACTTTGACTAGGAAATTTAAATTAGTCGATACAGTTGTGTAAACTTTGATCCTGAAAATTAAAACATTCTGTTTGTTCTAAATTAATTAGTTGTTTTCAGTCGTTCAGAAATCTAGAAATAAGCTTCATTGAGAAATAGTGTATAAAATCTATCGTGTAACTAATAAAAATTATTATTGTTACCTTATCTTATCTTAAATATCTGTCTTAAACGGGTTAGTTTATCAGTAATAATAAAAATATCTAAATTTCATAGTAAAAATAAACGTTTTAAATTTTATAGCACATTTTATAACTCCTTAAATTGGAATCTAGTAAGATTAAGATATTGGCCTTAATTTGATTTATTATTCCATAAACACAAAATTGTTATATTTGGACATTTATTTTATTCAGTACACCCAATATGGTCTGACCAGGGCCCTGTTTTATAATGAAAATTAGTATTAGTAGTTATAGTATTAGTTCAAAATACAAGTATAGAAACTAGTCTGGTAATAATACCAATACTTTTTTTTTATAATAGAGAGGACTATAAGTAATATTACAGGAGTAAAAAAGTACTAAAGTACAATTTACTATTGTACAAGTCTGTGTAATTATATTAAGTTAAATCGACAAGACTAATAGTATTAGTTTGTACGTTATTATTAAACAGGGCCCAGATGACAACATCTAATGTTCGGTGCCAAAATAACTAAATGGACAAATATTCCCTACTTATACCAATTTAAAACGATATAACATGTAACATGGCTGAGAGTATGTTAGGTCTGTTAAATGCAGAATGACGTCACGAAACAGACCAGCTGACCTTGTCACCGTTTTATTTGTTGTCGTGTCAGGTTACTTACTCGTAGTTTGTGTTTTGTTTTTTTGTCTTAGATTTTTAAAAAAATATAATCAGAAGCCAAACTTACACTTCTACTTTTCACTTATTTCAGGCATGTTGTAATAAATTACTGTAATCAAACCTTAAAAGTAAACAATAACATGACGTTTTGAAAGGAAAGGTTACTAAACAAGTTGCTCAAAAAATCCGCTAGGAGCTCTTATGCATTTAACATGACTTTAAATAGGGCTGCTTACAATTATATACTTATAACATTTAACACAACATCATGAATACCACTAATAGGGGCTTTAGTTTAATATGTTAAAGCGTGTTAAATGGAGAATGACCTCACGCAACAGACCAGCTGAGCTTATCACTATTTTGTTAGTTGTGCTAGGTTACTTGCTCGTAGTTTGTGTTTTGATTGTCTTAGTATTGTTTGGATGCTTTTAAACAAGACACGCAGTAGCCAAACATTCATATAACCAACCTCTTATCACTCACTTTAGGCATGTTGTAATAAATTACTTTAATCAAAACTTAGAAATAAACAATAACATGAAGTTTGGAAGGAAAGGTTATAAAACAAGTTGCTCAAAAAATCCGCTAGGAGGTCTTATGCATTTAACACGACTTTAAATAGCGCTGCTCACAATCCTATACTTATTACACTTAACATGCTAAAATATTTTACATTTATCACATCATGAATACCTCTAATAGACATAAATTAAATTTATTAGTTACACTTTTGATTAATAGGGCGCTGCTATGGTTCATAACAACAGTATCA
Organism: Halyomorpha halys; assembly: GCF_000696795.3. Taxonomy (NCBI): domain Eukaryota; kingdom Metazoa; phylum Arthropoda; class Insecta; order Hemiptera; family Pentatomidae; genus Halyomorpha; species Halyomorpha halys. Next base: position 20,139 of record NW_027113057.1, on the reverse strand, counting down.
TATGAATTAATTTTATAAAAATAATAAATCCATTAACAAAATACTGAAATGAAAATAATTAGCCCTAATTCTACTAAGTTACAGATATACCAAAGAAAAAATACTCGGAAAAAGTATTGTCTTGCACACGAGTCTAGAAGCAAATGAATATGGTACAAAATATTCTACTTTCGCTAAGCTTATAATTTTTTTACAACAGTAGGGGTATTCATGTTAAAGCGTGTTAAATAGAAAAACTCGTATTAAATGGAGAAATATTTCCTTCTTTTACCATGTTAGATAAATATATAACATATAACATGGTTGAGAGTCTGTTACTAGGTCAGTTAAATGGAGAATGACGTCACAAAATAGACCAGCTGAGCTTTTCACCTTTTTTTTTGTGTGTGTGTGTAACTTACTTGCTCGTAGTTTGGGTTTTGATTGTGTTAGTGTTGTTTTCAATATTTTTATAACTAATAATGGAATGGATGACAATAATAATATGACAGTAATGACAGTTGTCAATTAGCTCATCTTGATTCTCTTCCTCACAAGTTAGAAGATCAGCAAGGAACTCAGTAGCCTAACTTATACGTAACTTCTGCTTTCCACTTAGTTCAGGAATGTTGTAATAAATTACTTTAATCAAAACTTATAAGTAAACATTAACCTGTTGTTTTGGAATGAAAGATGATAAAAAAAATCCGCAAGGAACTCTTATGCATTTACCATTTAGCATGACTTTAAATAGGGCTGCTCACAATCCTATAGTTATAACATGATGAATACCCTTAGAATCACAACGTTTTATGAAATAGAAGTTTGAAGTTTTTGACTGACTTTATTTAGTTTATACACAACTTTAAAAGTAAGTTTCCACCAGCGAATGAGATGTAGAGAGAGAAAAAAAATAATAATAAAAAAAAACAAAAAACAATGTCATGAAGGTTAAGGTCATCCAATGATGCCTCTCCATTAAAATTGAAATTTAAAAATCAATTTAAGAGTTCCCTATTCCAGCTCCTTCGTAAACGTCGTCTCGTATCTGGTAAGTCTAGTGTTTATAGTCCTTGAATTAGAGGGTTAGTGTGTGTTGGAAGTGTGTCGTGAAGCCGTTCGTATAATGATTTAATGGTTGTTTGTACA
>NW_027113057.1:16642-17741 GCF_000696795.3 Halyomorpha halys | reverse complement strand
TGTGTGTGTGTAACTTACTTGCTCGTAGTTTGGGTTTTGATTGTGTTAGTATTGTTTTGGATGTTTTTAAAACTAATAAAGCAATGGATGACAATAATAATAATGTAATGACAGTTGTCAATTAGCTTATCTTGATTCTCTTCCTCACAAGTTAGGACATCAACAAGGAAGGCACTTATTTCAGGAATATTGTAATAGATTACTTTAATCAAAACTTAGAAGTAAACAATAACATGAAGTTTTGGAATGAAAGGTTATAAAACAAATTGCTCAAAAAATCCGCTAAGAGCTCTTATGCATTTACCATTTAGCATGACTTTAAATAGGGCTGCTCACAATCCTATACTTATAACATGATGAATACCCTTAGAATCACAACGTTTTATGAAATAGAAGTTTGAAGTTTTTGACTGACTTTATTTAGTTTATTCACAACTGTAAAAGTATTTTTACAACCAGCGAATGAGATGTAGAGAGAGAAAAAAAAAATAATAAAAAAAAACAAAAAACAATGTCATGAAGGTTAAGGTCATCCAATGATGCCTCTCCATTAAAATTGAAATTTAAAAATCAATTTAAGAGGTCCCTATTCCAGCTCCTTCGTAAACGTCGTCTCGTATCTGCTAAATATCGTGTTTATAGTCCTTGAATTAGAGGGTTAGTGTGTGTTGGAAGTGTGTCGTGAAGCCGTTTGTATAATGATTTAATGGTTGTTTGTACATAGGCAGTTCGTAAGTCTTTGTGTAATTTATGAAATAAAAAAAAAAAAAAAAGGAATCAATTTAATATGCAATTCGTTTCTGATGATTACAGAAGGATGCCCATTATAAACATAAATAATTAATTACCCCCATTACATTTTATGACAATTTCTCCCAGGAATAAACCCTAAACTAATTGAGTTTACTTAATTAATTGAGCTATAATATAATTTATAATTAATTAATTTATTTATATGAATTCCTCCGTTATTATTTATTTATCTCTCTCTCTCTCTCAGCTAATTGAGACTATTAATTGGATCATAAAAATAGTTTAATGCCTGTGTATTTTTTTTTATGATTGGCACTGGTATAATTAGTTGATATAAAAATAAAAC
>NW_027113057.1:14382-15034 GCF_000696795.3 Halyomorpha halys | reverse complement strand
GAGTGCTCAGAAAATCCGCTAGGATCTCTTATGCATTCAACGTTTAACATGACTTTAAATAGGGCTGCTCACAATCTTAAACTTATAACATTTAACATGGTAAAACATTTTACATTTAACACAACATCATGAATACCCCTTTTGTTTAGTTGCAACTGAGAACTGTTAGGAGGTTAAAGGTGTTTGTTGTTACTTTTTATAATAAGTTTTATATTTAATCTTATTTATTTATATTTAATTTCATTGAAATCTCCTATCATTTTCTTTTTTTTTTTTTGTAATAAAAATAATATAAGTAATATAAATAATAAGTGCGTTGACTGAATCCACTTGTACGTCCGCCATGAAACACACTGACAGTGTACAGTGGTACAAGCCTCCGGTTCGTGGCGAACGGCCAACATGTGGTTTGTTTTTAGTTTGCATTTGGTTTAGAACTGTCAACAAGTGGGTATTTGTCCTATACCTATTTTAATTAATTAAATAATTTGTCTAACCTTTGTTAGATAGATCAATAATTAAATCTAGATTTAAGTTGTATATTTTAAAATTCTATTGATTTGGACTTAAGACATTGTTTCAAATCTTATTAATTAACTATATCAGTTTTTTTTTGCTTTAGTATAGCACAAATATATAATTATAAATACAT
>NW_027113057.1:10352-12281 GCF_000696795.3 Halyomorpha halys | reverse complement strand
TTTTACATTTAACACAACATCATGAATACCCCTAATAGGGGTATTCATGATGTGTTAAATGTAAAATGTTTGACTGTGTTAAATGTTAAATGCAGAGGAGTTCCTGGCAGATTTTCTGTGTATTTTTCCATTTCCTTCCAAAACTTCATCTTATTATTTATTTCTAAGTTTTGACTTAAGTAATTTATTACAACATGCCTTAATTGAGTGAAAAGTTGAAGTTATGTGAAAGTTTGGCCACCGAGTGGTTACATTATTATCATTGTCATCCATTGGTTCATTGTTTTTTTAAACATCCAAAACAATACTAACACAATCAAAACACAACCTACAAGTAAGTAACCTAACAAGACAACAAAAAATGGTGACGAGCTCAGCTGGTCTATTGCGTGACGTCATTCTCCATTTAACGGACCCGTAACAGACTCTCAACCATGTTATATGTTATATCGTTTTAACATGGTGAAAAAAGGAAATATTGGTGAAAAGGTGAAAAAATAAACTAGAGATCATGAATACCCCTAATATAGGAGATGTAGCTTCATTAATTTTCATTCTAAAGTTTGGTTTGTTTTTAATTTTACTTGACTATGTTCTAATGAATAGTAAAATAGATAGGTAGGTAGGTTCAAGAATTTAGGTTTTACAGTAACTGGAAAAAACGAAATTGATGAAGAAATAAAAGTAATATCTTTGATATTTTCAATTTTGAAATTGCAAAATAGTAAACTAAAGATTATTAAAACCCCCAAAATCATAATAACATGATACAGGCATGTAAAAAAAGTACACCCATTGGTAGCGCACTCTAATAGCGTTTTTACATTAGAAGGTCTCGTAGCCATCTTCTTTTCAGGTGTCTCAGAGGATTGTCAGAAGGGAAGCAAGATTAGAAACTAGTGGATTTGGGTGGTTAGGGAGTTTATAATGCAAGGATTGATATCTGGTTCGGGCTAGATCGGTTACATGAGTAAAATTAAGGTCTTTTGTATGATTTAATCAGTGAAAAAGTAAGGAACATTGAGGATTTTACAAAGGATTTTGGATTGTAAGGATTGAATACGAGAAGAATTCGAAGGTTTAGTGGAGCCCCAAAGCTCAACTCAGTATGTCCTCATAGGCCCTATTATTGTCATGTAGATCAGTCTTTTGCAATGGATTGGAAGAGTAGACCGTTTGTCTAGTAGATGTATTCATGATATGTTAAATGTAAAATGTTTTACCATGTTAAATGGTAAATGCACAAGAGCTCCTAGCGGATTTTTTGAGCAACTTGTTTTATAACCTTTCCTTCCAAAACTTCATGTTATTGTTTGCTTCTAAGTTTTGACTTAAGTAATTTATTACAACATGCTTAAATTGAGTGAAAAGTTGAAGTAATATGAAAGTTTGTCCACTGAGTGCCTTGTTGATCTTCTAACTTGAGAGGAAGAGAATCAAGATGAGCTAATTATCAACTGTCATTACCTTATTATTATTGTCATCAATTATTTTTAAAAACATCCAAAACAATACTAACCCAATCAAAACACAAACTACAAGCAAGTAACCTAACACGATAATAAACAAAATGGTGACGAGCTCAGCTGGTATGTTGCGTGACGTCATTCTCCATTTAACAGACTCTCAACCATGTTATATGTTATATCGTTTTAACATGGTAAAAGAAGAAAAGATTTTTCCATTTAACATGTTAAACTAAAGGTCAACAATACCCCTTATATATTCCATAACAATATGTACAGAAAACAGTACATACTAAACATTATTGGAAAAAATCAAGTAAGATTCATTTTTAACATCTTTTGAAACTCTTAGTTAAGAATTTTCATATAAATCAGAAATTGATATTAGTATTATTAGTATTCTCCACTGATATACCGCTTTCACGAAAATAATTTGCTTCTTGTAAAATAGGAAAAAAAAAGT
>NW_027113057.1:7885-9804 GCF_000696795.3 Halyomorpha halys | reverse complement strand
ATCTCATATCAACAGTAAGAAAGATATTAACAAAACATAGTCAAGTAATATTAGAGATGAATTCAATGCCGATTCTACCAATCGTTCTCTACTTACATCTGTCCAATGACGTCCTCCAAACCCTAATATACTAAATAAGTCTTAACGCAATCCTCCCATCTACGTTTCGGTCTACCCCTCAGACGTTTACCCGTCGGTTCATTGTGTATTAATATTTTAGGGATCCGTTGGTTCCTAAGTCTCACAACCTTAAACGTGCATCTTATTCTCCTTGCTATAACCTAGATAATATTTACCGGGTGCAGTAACCTGAATTCAGTTTTGTCTAGCCTTCTAAATTCTCCGGTTAACTCATCCTTTTTGGGTCCGAATATTTTACGTAATTGTTTATTTTTGCAAAAACATTAAGGAGCTGTTAGAGACCACGTTTCGCATAATAAAGTGCAAAAAGTGGGAAGGATAATAGTTTTGTTAATTCTAATCTTTAAATTCTTGAATAGAAGGCGCAAGCTAAGCAATTTCGAAATTGAAAATATCAAGCATATTACTTTTATTTCTTCATCAATTTCGTTTTTTCCAGTTACCGTAAAACCTAAATACTTAAACCTATCTACTTATCTATTTTACTATTCATCAGAAGTACCACACAAACCAAACTTTAGAAATTAATGAAGCTACCTTTCCTATATAAAACCGTTATGCCTTTAAAATTATAAGAAAATTACTGACATTATGTGAAATAGAAGTCAAGAAAAGTGATAAGAAATAGTTTTGACCAACAAGTAAATAATAAAATGATAATAATATAATAAATAATAGCTGGTTTATTATTTACCAGCTATTATTTATTATTATAACATAATAATAGCTAGTAAATAATAAAATAATAATAATACCAAGGATTAATGCATATGATTCAATGCATGCAGATTTCTACTTAGTGAATTTTCACTAATTTCATTAACGGATATATTAATTTATTTGTAATTATTATTAGAAAGTATACGATTTATTTATTATTATTATTTTTTGTCGGTTTGGAAGAAGACTCACAACTCAAAATAATTCTTTTTTTTTTTAAATATTTTTTCACAATGGCAAAATCCTTCGTAAAATCCTTAATGCTCCTTACATTGTCACAAATAAAGTCATCCATAAAGACCTTAATGCGCATAAAGGGAAACCGATGTAGCCCAAACCCGATATCAATTCTTCCATTATAAACTCCGTAACCACTCAAACCTTGCTTCCTCTTTCATTCCGGACAATCCTCCGAGGCGTTTGAAAAGAAATGGCCGCGAGACCCTACCAATGGGTAGTTTCTCTACATTCTTGTACCATCCATTATGATATTATTTCAAATTTACTTGATGTATTTTATGTACAGTTGAAAATATCAATAAATAAATAAAAATATATTTCGTTTCTAAGATCGTTACAAGTTGTAATTAATTAGCTTGCTAGATGGCACAGTAAAAATTACAGTCTATGATACTTATATGATTCAATGAATTTTCCACATATATAAGATTCAAATAATTATTTATTTATAAAAGGCAGTGATATATACCTGGAGATGTGAATTGCTCAGTTAGGGATACTTAACTAATAAGGTAGTGCTGTCGATCCTCCAGACCAAAAAATTTTGATTGTAATCCTTTGTATTGTAAACGCCTTGAAAATACCACTTAGCCCGGATAGTTACAGTCATGATTACACTGTCGCACTAGCTCTGGCGTGATAGTTGATAGTACAAGTAATGTCAGTCAACTGTCACGATAACATTACATGTTGACAGCGAATGCCACTAGCATGGTGTAACTATTTGATAGTTATAGTCATGACAGAATTCACTATCACACTGGGTCTGGCGTGATCATAAATAGTACAAGTAATGCCAGTGGACCAATAGTCGGAAT
>NW_027113057.1:4563-5098 GCF_000696795.3 Halyomorpha halys | reverse complement strand
TATATAAGTTATGGTTGGACAAGGCCTGTATACAACACTAATCCTAATTCCCCATGTAAATAAACCTCAATAATGTCTATAAGGAGCATCATAGAGATAATAAAGCAGTATCTTTCTAGTAAGCGTGCGGTTAAATTCTGTTCCCTCTTTTACTTTTTCTTCAAGCCTTTCAGTCCAAGTGCTCGTAAGTGGTGCCGAAACCCGGATACTGATTGAATATTTTTCACTGAATGAAGATTTTTTTTCCCTCTTCTAAATCTTAATTTTTTTAAATCTAAATCTTTTTCATTAAAACTTCACAGATTGAATACATTTATATATATATATACTTTGAGCCAATAAATTTCGTTTTTTGGTTAACAACTAATTTAAATACTGTCAATCTGATTGACCCCTTAGACTGCACTGCTATCGACTCAGTGAATGCCATACCCCGGTCGGCTCCGCCTGGCTGGCTGCCTCTCTTAATGGTGAGCATTTGTTTCGGTCTCCTTGGGAACCTAGCTCTGCCAACAGTTCCTTTATCCTTAATTAG
>NW_027113057.1:2841-4513 GCF_000696795.3 Halyomorpha halys | reverse complement strand
AAAACGAAATTACAACTCGCTGAATCTATTCCGTACTTAAAGGCATTCTCCAAAACAGGAATAGATGGAAATTGAAGTCGTAAAGACTCCAGAAGGAATTGAATTCCCTGACTGGAAGTACTCAAGGAGCTCATCTCTCCTATCTTATCAGGAGATCTCTCCCTAGATAGGATATAGCCAGTCCTTGCGGGATAATCGATTTAGTACATGGCTTACAAGTCAGTTTAGAAATATTCTATCAGAGTTGGCCAAATATTATTCGAATGACGAGGGACGAATACTATTGTATTCGTGAATTTTCTACTCGAATCAAAAAATCAATTATTCCTACAAAACATATGACTAACCATCCGAATACTTTTTCATTCGTCATTATTTTACACGAATAATCAATTATTCGTCCAAAACATATGATTAACCATCCGAATACGTTTGTATTTGTATAAAGACGATATTTTTTGTCTTAAAGCTATTCATAGATACATTTTATGATCGCGTATAGATTAATTTTAACTTTTCTGATTCCTAACATATAAGTGTCCCTTTTTATGTTTTGGGATATGTAGAATATGAAAATGTTATCGCTTTAATTATTGCGTATCGACTTATTTTAACCTTCTTGATTTCTGAATATAAGAAAGATAAATTGATACGCGATCTTAAAATCGATAGTATTTTATACGTTATACGTGTCTCAAAACATATGAAGTGACCCAAATATATTCGGGATCAAGATGGTTAAAATAAATCGATACGCATTCATAAAATCAATAGCATTTTCATTTTTGGCATATAATGAAACATATAAAGAGACCCTAACATGTTAGAAACCAGAAATCTTCATATAAATCGATAAGCGATCACAAAATCGATATCATTTTCATATTATGCATTCCTCAGAACGTATAAGGTATATATATAAGGTATATAATAAATCAAGAAAGTTAAAATAAATCGATAGCATTTTCATATTCTGCATATCCGAAAACCTAAAAATTTACCCCTATGTGTTAAAAATAAAATAAATCGATGTGATCTTAAAATCGCTAGCATTTTCGTTTTGTATTCGTCTGAATATGTGAAATAGGACCCTCATACATTAGAAATTGAAGGTGGGAAACAAATTTGTGAATTAAAAAAAATAAAATAAAATTTTTATTCGAATAATATGTAAACTGTGATGGTGCAACCGACCCTTAACCGAATTATTACTTTATGGTTCATTTGACGGATAATTGAATACTGTATAATTTGTTATAACTGTTTTTTTAAGATGAACTATGTTAGGAGTGTTTAGCTCGGTTAGGATTAATACATTTATATATATATATACTTTGAGCCAATAAATTTCGTTTTTTGGTTAACAACTAATTTAAATACTGTCAATTTCACTGTCAATCTGACTGACCCCTTAGACTGTACTGCTATCGACTCAGTGAATGCCGTACCCCGGTCAGCTCCGCCTGGCTGGCTGCCTCTCTTAATGGTGAGCATTTGTTTCGGTCTCCTTGGGAACCTAGCTCTGCCAACAGTTCCTTTATCCTTAATTAGTTTTTCTCTCCAGCATTTTATAAATTCTATACTAGGTTTTCCACATCCTTTATTTCCTCTAGAAGTCTCTGATTCCTTATTGCTCAAGTTCAAAGTTAAAAAAAATTAAATATTTTTGGAT
>NW_027113057.1:0-446 GCF_000696795.3 Halyomorpha halys | reverse complement strand
ATTGTGAGCAGCCCTATTTAAAGTCATGTTAAATGGTTAATGTATAAGAGCTTCTAGCGGACTGAGTAACTTGTTTAGTAACCTTTCCTGCCATAACTTCATGTTATTCTTTACTTCTAAGTTTTGAATACAGTAATTTATTACAACATGCTATAATAAGTGCAAACATTTGGCTACTGATTGTCTTTTTTTAAAAGTCCAAAACACAAGAAAAAAGAAAAAAAAAAAAAAACACAAACTAAGAGCAAGTAACCTTACACGACAACAAATAAAACAGTGACAAGCTCAGCTGGTCTGTTGTGTGACGTCATTCTCCATTTAACAGACCTATTAACAGACTCTCAACCATGCTATATGTTATATCGTTTTAACATGGTAAAAGAAGGAATTATTTCTCCATTTAACAAGAGTTTTTCTATTTAACACGCTTTAACATGTTAAACTAA
>NW_027113056.1:0-1040 GCF_000696795.3 Halyomorpha halys | reverse complement strand
TGGAACATTGAGGTCCTGATGGATGACTTGATTTGTGACAAAGTAAGAAGCATTAAGGATTTTACGAAGGATTTTGGACTGTAAGGATTGGATTCCCCGACATTTTGAATAATATTTATCGTAAAATAACATGGAACAGATATATTACTTGTGTTTAACATACAATTTTGCCCAAGGTGAACAGTTGCAAGTGTATGTTATTAGCAATAAAACTTTAATGAGCAAGAATATAAAAAATTACTTGATATAATGGAGATTTCAAATTAAAAAAAAATAATCTAAGAGACTAATTAATATAAAATTATTTGAAGGATGCAGTTTCATTACATTTAAATCATCTGTTACATTGGTCTCGTATTTCTAAATTGGTAAATAGCTAACAAATAAACCTTATATACTACTGGTTAATGAACAGATTTAATGAATAGAAATAGATAAATATGAATTATATAAAAATAAATATATGTGGTAGCTATACAAAATGAAACTAGAAAAAAATTATATGTTCATTTAATTGAAAGTCGCTCAAATTGTATTATTTTAATTTAAATGTATTCTGTACTTCAAATTCTTAAATTGTTTTACAATAAAAAAAATTTCAAGTCTTCCAGTATTTTAATTTGTACGTCTGTTTAGTACCTCTTCTAAAACGATGTTGGAATTCACTTTTTTGTTTAAGTTGCACTGAATTGTTAGTCCGTCTTTGCTTCTGCACCTTGATAGAGCCACATACAATAACCAGTGATTAAATATTATTTCCTTTGATGTAACCCATAAACTGACTTACTATGTTACAAACTGTACTTGATTCTTCTAAATACTTTTCACTACTTACACCATTATAAGGTCCATAGTAATGCCTAGGATTCTTAACACCAAAACAATACAACTTAATTTCGAGTTCAGTTAACCGATTATATAGGGTGGGCTTAGCACAGTAACTCAGGTTATAGTTTGGATGATTTAATGCAGTTAATCTTTTTAATCTGTTTAGTTGTTAATTAAATTATAATTTCATATTATTATATTATAATCTAGGT
>NW_027113055.1:3619-4525 GCF_000696795.3 Halyomorpha halys | reverse complement strand
TTTTATTTTAGTATGTTTGAGATCATTCATCACTATTACCTATTGCCCATAACTGTGTGGCAGATTGTAATATCTATCAATAAATAAATCATAAAAAAAAAAAATTAATGCAAAAAAAATCAACTGAATATCTAACAGTTGAAACTTTTAGGCATCGCAAAAGAGAATAGAGTCTACATTAAAAAATAAATAAATAAAAAAAATTACAGAAATTTAACTTAGCTTAGCACTATACAAATATGAATATACATAAATATTTACTCACATAATTTTAAATTTTGTCCACTTTTTTTTCGGATAAAATTTTTTCGGTCCACTTTTTTTTGTAATTTAATAGAATTCTTTACCTACCTAATTTTATCTATATCTGATCCTCTGAGAGTTCACAATGTAGAAAAAGATAATCCTAATTTAAGGTCGATATTAATGAAGATGTTTAACACACACCTGTAATTCAGAAAATGCTTTTCCTACACTAATCGGTTAAAATGATATAAGATTTTATTGAGAAAAAAAATTTTACGTCCAAATGAACAGTGAACAACAAAGTAATTTTTATGAAATGATTAACAAACACCAGGAACACGTGGATTTCTTTATTTAACAATACTATTGACACTCTCAACGTTTCGCCCGACTTTAGACGAAGCCCTGTAAAGTGGGACGAAACGTTGGTTAACATTAAATATGATATTCTAATATTTTGTACTTTTATTGACCGCCACTCAAACTATCTTCCTACAAAGAAAAAAAAATTCTTATATGGCCTTAAAAATTAATATGCATACATATTCTCTATCCTATTATAAACCTCTTAACCCCACAAATTAGGAGCTAATGTTTAGTATTTCACCAGCCAGAAGAACTATGCGACTTAAGCATGGATTCAAATGTTTTGATAAAAAT
>NW_027113055.1:1442-1888 GCF_000696795.3 Halyomorpha halys | reverse complement strand
AGGAACTGATTGGAAGATTTTAGCGAAACTTTTACAGCGGGATAAGCACAGTCGGCTTATTTGGTTTAGACTATTTTTAAATAAATATAATTCAGTGGTTTTCAATCAAATGTTAATAGACCCTCCCCCCTGAAAAATAAAGGATTTTGTTTTGACAAATTAAAATTCTACACCAAAACGTATACAGTTTATTTGAACTTTTTAATTTTCCCCTGTTATAGGTGTTATAAATCAACATTTTGAATAAAAATTCAACTCCCAATGCTGTCTTAAAAATTTTTAAATAATAACTTTTCAGAAGTGATATTGACTTTTGTAAAAAAACTCCTTATACTATAGTTATCCAAAATGTTATGTTTATGTAAAAATTGGTATATCTACTCTTCATAAAACAACAAACAATAATTAATATTTTTTATTATATATTTCCTTGTAAACCGACTATT
>NW_027113055.1:0-1041 GCF_000696795.3 Halyomorpha halys | reverse complement strand
CAATATCTGTTATGATGCGATTATTGCCAGTTGAAACATTTTTAATAAATTACCAAATATTTATAAATAATAAACAGTCGATAGTTTTAATGTACGAGTTTGAGATTTTATTAAAAAAAAGAATAGATTTTATGGTTGCCGTCATTAATATAATAAAACTGCATTCCAAAGACTGGTGGATAGGGGTGCTGAAAAAATATCGACATTTTTAAAAATATGTGTGCTGATTTTGTGTATGCAATAGTTTTCCGAAATGTTGAATACAAAATTTTAATATCGAAACGGATATTTTTGAAAAAAGTTCAGAAGTACAAAGGGTTCCATAAATAAAAACAAAAACAAAAATGTTGACAGTAGACTAGTGGTGAGTTATATTCTTTTTCCTATCTGCAGTGGCTGTGGTCATTCAAACAGTTGTCAAAAGGTTTCAAATTGATAAAAAGGATGGAATATGGGTTAGAGAAATAGTGCCATCGATACTTGATACTGCAATATCGATCTTTGATATTGGAATACCGATATTAGATCTTGTAATATCCATATTACGCATTATAATATCGATAGTGGAAAATAAAAGATCGAATACATAATCTAAATAAATGACCAAAACCAACTTGCTAAATGATAAATGATCGAATAGAAACTATTAATTGAGAAAGCATATAAAAAGATACTAACAGAAAAAATAAGTAGTAAATTAACGAAATTTAGTAATGCTAATATTAGTATCGATTAAAAAAATGATATCAGTATAGATTTCTACATTTACATTAATGCAGATATACATATCAATATTAGTCTTGATTGTAATATCTATACTTTTATTAAAATTGAATACCGGGGCCGGATATAAATGTCAATATTTTTTGTCGAAATATTGAATAACAATTGTGATAAGTTTAAGACTATTAGTATCAAATATATCGATATTTACTTGCCTACAAATGAAAATATGTTTTTGTAAATGAGACTCGTAGATAAGAGTGTTTTTTTTTTTCGAAATTGAACATTAAATAGTGTCTCGCTGAAATTGGGTATGAA
>NW_027113054.1:280699-281593 GCF_000696795.3 Halyomorpha halys | reverse complement strand
AAGCCGAACTACATTTAGGTTTATTAACATAAAGAGCGTTCTAACTGATATTGAGAAAAGTTATAAGAACGTAGATGGAGGTGTGGTCAGTAATGACATACAAATTAGTAAAACTTAGTAATTTTCTCAGATGTTTCGACTTGAATTTCAGGCCTTCGTCTGAGCTGAAAACGAAAACGAGATATCCTTAATTTAGAGAAAAAATAAAATAATAATAAACAAACTTGGAAACATATATAATAATAAATTAAGTAAAGAGTTGATGATACAAGATAAAAGATCAGAGAATAACACAAATGAGTTAAAACAAATTATTTATAAGTGCCAAAGTTTCGGCCAGAATTTCTAACCCCTACAGTTTCATTTAATCTACATGACTATTATAAGGCCTATCTAGATATACGGAGTTGAACTTTGTGGCTCCATTAAGCCACCAAATTCCTCCGGAATCCAATCATTATAGTCCAAAATCCTTCGTAAAATCCTTAATCCTTCTTACTTTGTCACAAATAAAATCATACATAATGACCTTAATGTTCTCTATGTAACCGATTTAGCCCGAACCAGATATCACTCCTTCCTTTATAAACTCCCTAACCACTCAAACCCCCTAGTTTCTAACCTTGCATCCTCTTTCATTTCTCAAAATCCTCCGAGTCGCCTGAAAAGAAGATGGCCACGAGACCAGCTAATGTAAAATGTCATTAGAGTACTACCAATGGGTAGTTACTCTACAGGTCTGTAAAACTCCATTTTAACTTAGATCATTTAGTGCGTGTTTCTATTATATAATAATAAAAATGAATCTTTAGGTCTTTATTATCGTAAAAAACAACGTTCACACTTGAAAATTAAAAAAACACAATCACAATTATTATATACATAAACGTTCAG
>NW_027113054.1:278493-280649 GCF_000696795.3 Halyomorpha halys | reverse complement strand
GAGAAAAGTTATAAGAACGTAGATGGAGGTGTGGTCAGTAATGGCATGCAAATTAGTAAAACGTAGTAATTTGTTCCGATAATTTGACTTGAATTTCAGGCCTTCATCAGAGCTGAAAACAAAAACAAGATATCCTTAATTTAGAGAAAAAATAAAATAAAAATAAATAAACTTGGATACATATATAATAATAAATTAAGTAGATAGCTGATGATACTAATACAAGATAAAATATCAGAAAATAACACAAATGAGTTAAAACAAATTATTTATAAGTGCCAAAGTTTCGACCAGAATTTTTAAACACTACAATTTCATTTAATAATGTTACTCTTACCTCTGTCGAACAGATCCGCTACCTTGGACTTCATCTGGACAGACGATCAACCTGGAATCCTCACACAAGACTGAAAAGAAAGGAAACTGCAAGTCGATTTCGACTATTACAGCACTTACTAGACAAACGGTCTAAACTTCCAACACATTACAAAAGACTACATGACTGTAATAAAGCCTATCTAGATATACGGAGTTGAGCTTTGTGGCTCCATTAAGCCACCGAATTCCTCCGAAATCCAATCATTATAGTCCGAAATCCTTCCTAAAATCCTTAATCCTTCTTACTTTGTCACAAATAAAATCATACATAATGACCTTAATGTTCTCTATGTAACTGATCTAGCCCGAACCAGATATCACTCCTTCCATTATAAACTCCCTAACCACTCAAACCCCCTAGTTTCTAACCTTGCATCCTCTTTCATTTCTCAAAATCCTCCAAGTCGCCTGAAAAGAAGATGGCCACGAGACCAGCTAATGTAAAATGTCATTAGAGTACTACCAATGGGTAGTTACTCTACAGGCCTGTAAAACTCCATTTTAACTAAGATCATTAAGTGCGTGTTTCTATTATATAATAATAAAGATGAATCTTTAGGTCTTTATTATCGTAAAAAACAACGTTCACACTTGAAAATTAAAAAAACACAATCACAATTATTATATACATAAACGTTCAGTTTTTTCAGATAACAACACACAACTTCTTCATAATTAATTGTAATTGATCATATGGCGAGAGGTTTCAAATGGGTTTGCCACTAAAACATATGTGAAATAATTAAACTTTAAATTAATTATAATTAAAACTAGATTTAAAAGAAATATAGTAAAGAAATAAAAATGTTGATAATAATTTCGACACTGGCAAACCCATTTGCAAACGTGAACTATTGCCGCTCAAGATGTTAATCTTGCCACCACAATCATATTTACTGAATGTATTATGTAATATACAGTTGTAAATTTCAATAAAGATATTTTTTAAAAAAATTCTAACCTTCATCAGGGCTAAGAGCAAAAAACAAGATAACAACCAATGACTAATAGGAAATATTAGATGATTAAAGTAAATAATTGTACAGAATGAAAACAGATAAAAATAAAGTAATCAAAGAAGTAGGAGAAGAAGGAGGTTGCTTTATTTATATCTATTTTCATTCTGTACAATTATTTACTCTTATTATTCTATATATCCTTTTATTCATTGGTTGTTATCTTGTTGTTATCTTAGTTTTAATGAAGACTAGAAATTCTGGCCAAAATGTTAGCGCTAATAAATAAGTTTTAAAAATTATTTTTGTTATTCTCTGACCGTACTCCTAACCACCTTCTTCTCATATATATTATCCACGGTTAATATCTTCTCGTCATGATAAAAGAAAAAATTAAATCAGACAGTGCTCACATAAATAAATATAATGAAAGACACTAGAGAAAGTGTAAATAATGAGTAATTCAAATTAACATAATTAAATATGTAAATAATGATTACAAATACATAATAGTGAAAAATTGTAAATTTAACGGAGTGAGTAAATAATTAAATACTGAAACATTCATTCGCAGATTTCACAACGTTAATATCGATTTTTTCACTACTTATATATTTTTAGTCATTACTTACACATTTTATTGGGGTAATTTCGATATTTTCATCATTTATATATTATTAAGAATTACCTAAACATTTTATTGTGGTAATTTCGATATTTTCACTATTTATATATTTTTAATCATTACTCACACATTTTATTGTGGCAATTTCGATTTTTCACAATTTATAAATTTTTAATCATTACTTACACATTTTATTG
>NW_027113054.1:275723-278443 GCF_000696795.3 Halyomorpha halys | reverse complement strand
TTATATATTTTTAATCATTACTCACACATTTTATTGTGGCAATTTCGATTTTTCACAATTTATAAATTTTTAATCATTACTTACACATTTTATTGTATTAATTTCGATATTTTCACTAATTATATATTTTTAATCATTTCTTGCACATTTTATTGTGGTAATTTCGATTTTTTCACAATGTTATATATTTTTAATCATTATCTTGCACATTTTATTGTGGTAATTTCGATATTTTCACTATTTATATATTTTTAATCATTACTCACACATTTTATTGTGGCAATTTCGATATTTTCACTAATTATATATTTTTAATCATTTCTTGCACATTTTATTGTGGTAATTTCGATTTTTTCACAATGTTATATATTTTTAATCATTATTCACACATTTTATTGTGGTAATTTCAATTACTCATTATTTACATTTTCTCTCGCATTTTTCATTTGTTTATTTCTTTATTAACATGAGTATTGTCTGATTTTCAATACTTTTTTGTTTATGATTCTTACCCCAACAATATTAAATTTCATCTTCTATTAGTATCATTTACTATTTACTTAAATTATTGCTAGATATGTATTGTAGTGTATCATTACTGACTCCTTTTCATATCGAATCTACGATCAACTATAAACACCTCATTGTGAGAAAATTATTTAGTTCTGAAATGACTTTCAAGTATATCAGGAATGTGTATTTTAAAATTAAATAAAGTACTATCTGATTTTATTTCTCTGGACTATTAAATTATCTTCATATTACAGTTTTTTTTTATTAATTTTATATTCATAATATATTCTTCTTTTCGATGTTTAGGACCGTCCGCCTATCTCCAGGCACATTCTCAAAAAATGGTTACGAAATGTTATTCATAATATATTAATTTCATTCATGGGTATAATTTACTACATTAACAGTTCATTAATTTTATTTAAAAATAGCTACATTAGTTTGGTTTTACACTTAAAAATTAAAAACACAATAACTATAGCAGTAAAAGTTAGTCAAAATTATCGATAATAAAAATAATTTAAGGGTAAAGGAAACGAATTTTCGCTATTTTACAATATAAATTATAAGTTGTAAATCTAATAAATTATATGGGAGCGGGATAGTTCAGTGGTAAGGCACTACTAACTCGAAGGACCCGGGATCGAATGACAGATAATTATTGTATTAATATAACAGTGAGAATTCGGGAGCCCTCTTGGATCCACCCAGCCTCATAAAGTGGGTACCGACATGTTTTAATGAGTTTTTATTGGTATAAGTTGCCATTTATATTTCATTATAGATAAGTTGTACAGCGTTTCAGGTCTTATAAGAAACACTTTACTTTAATGTAATAGAATCGCAAGAGCAAACTCTAACTCTTATCTTTACTTAGATAATACAGAACATTTGATTATTCCAGATAAGCCTAAGAACGTGCTGGGAAAACTAACGCTCAGCTGCAGTATAGTGGGTTGATATACTAACAGAGTGTTCTTAGACAATGTAGGTCTCGATTTTCGTTAAATTGGGAGTGGGTAGATCATTGGTACTACTAACACCAAGGACCTAGGGTTCGAATCCGGTTTTGGCAGATAATTATTTTCTGCTTTCTGTTGTTGTGAGTTAGCCCTGTGGGTACAGGGTCCATTCAGCCTCATGCGGTCGAGGGTGATTATGACCAAATCCGCTCCTTGCACAACCTTTGGTCTAGTAACATTACTCCTTACAAAATACTACACCCCTGACCCTTAATGAGTTCAGATTTATTTTTTGAACTGCCCAAATATATCGCCTTCCTACAAAAAGACTCCGTACTAATCAATTCTAATGCTTTACTATTAGAGAGGTGAAGAACTTTATTTTAAATAAATTAAGCTGTCCAACTGTATTGGGTTGCTTATTTTTATAATGCATATACATAGTACAGTAAATTTATAACATATAATAGTAATACATGTTTTTTTATTTTTATATTTTCATCCTTTTTTATTTATTTTTATATCCTCTTTTTCTATTATTCCTCATCCCCTCCCCATTAATTAACCTATATATCTAATTATGTTTTCTCCCTTCACCCAATAAATCTTTCCTGTTTTTTCCTCTGCCATAAACATAAAATAAAATTTTCAAATAAAACAATATATACACATAAAATTATCGTATTTTCACACATAAGTATTATTCAATAAAAATCTAAAAAAAAAAAAAATAAAAATAAAATAAACAACCCAACAATTAACTACAAAGATATATATATGCATACATTTAAATATAGATAATAAATATAAAATCAAAAAAATATTTTAAAATAATTGATAAAAACGGTAATAAAGTAATAAACAGATATATAAAAGTAATACATATTCTTAAATTAATATCTTCTACTGGAAGAGTTTATTAGAAACTAATATGAAAATGGTGAATGAATAATAACTTTCCTTGTTTAAATTATATTAGTTTTTACAAAGAGTTTTACTTATAGTAAGTTTCATTTAGTGACAATAATATGTTAATATTAGCTTGATGAGACTAATAAGGATTAATTTATATATTATATAGAAATGTTAATCGGGTAAATAGTTGGTTAAATAGCTTAATAAATAATGTGATGTAGTGTATTATAAGTTAATGTTGTAAGCATGTGTTAATTTTGAGAATTAGTTTCTAGCAACCTGAAGATGGGATATAACCCTAAACGTTTTTGTCTTGGTAAAAACTAATAT
>NW_027113054.1:273868-275141 GCF_000696795.3 Halyomorpha halys | reverse complement strand
AGTAATAAATATTCTTAAATTAATATCTTCTATTGGAAGAGTTTATTAGAAACCAATATGAAAATGGTGAATGAATAATAACTTTCCTTGTTTAAATTATATTAGTTTTTGCAAAGAGTTTTACTTATAGTAAGTTTCATTTATTGACAATAATATGTTAATATTAGCTTTATGAGACTAATAAGGATTAATTTATATATTATATAGAAATGTTAATCGGGTAAATAGTTTGTTAAATAGCTTAATAAATAATGTGATATAGTGTATTATAAGTTAATGTTGTAAGCATGTGTTAATTTTGAAAATTAGTTTCTAGCAACCTGGAGATAGGATAAAACCTTAAACGTTGTTGTCTTGGTAAAAACAAATATAATTTAAACAAGGAACATTATTATTCATTCACCATTTTCATATTAGTAATAAATAAATACATATATAAAATAATTTTTGTTATAAGTTTACATAATAATTAGATAGAAAATAACAATTTGTTCTACAGTGAAAATTCCAGAAGTTGAGTGGACGGTCCGAAACGACGGACAGAAGACTATGTTATTAATACACTAGCCCTCAGAAAAAAAAAATCAGAAAATATCATAAATATAGTGCCTTCAAAAAAGAAAATTACACAACAAATTCTTTTTACAAAAATATCATAGTAACACCGTATCAATCTCGACAGATGTTTGGTCGACAAAGTGTTCAAATAATGATACGGCTAAATATTAAATTGATAATAATCCGTTCCTTTTTTAGGTTTTTTTATTCATAGAATAAAGTCCGAGACGAGAAAAAAGTAATTTTAATTACTATTACATTCCGATTACTATAATTTGAAACTAAACTTAATCACATTATAATTCAGATAAGCAACTACATTATGAACCACTGTAATAATAGTCCAAAATTACAATTACTATTTGGACGAAAGTTATCACAATTATACTTGACTGTGATTAGTAATTGCAATTACTCTTTGCCCAACTCTGGAATACAAAAAGGTCAATACATTCTATTATTGACTGAACGAAATGTAAAACGTATGAGAGGGTAAATGTAATGGTGTAGGTCGAATGATCTGCATTTAAAGAAGCAAAAAGCGAAAACCAAAATATATTATTTTGGTTTACGACACACTGATTGAGCGTGTTTTAATTTTAAATAAGTTAAGGTGCTCATTCAAGGCGGAATTTAATTCTGTTTTATTTTTTTACTATAACTGTTTCATTAGGATGCACCGTTTAGGAATTACAGGCGAGAAACAAAAAGAAAC
>NW_027113054.1:267909-272738 GCF_000696795.3 Halyomorpha halys | reverse complement strand
ATTTACTTGTTGATACTTAGTACTGTATAAAAATATATACAAGTAAACTTGTTAGTGATGAATTGACATGAAGTATGATAGAACTCCAACTACACTTCTGGAGAAGAAGATCTCGTGGACATCTTCTTTTCAGACGCCTAGGAGGATTATTAGGTAACGAAGGAGAAGCCAGGTTAGAAACAAGTTGGTTTGGATGGTTAGGAAGTAGATCATGGAAGGATTGGTATCTGGTTCTAGCCAAATCGGCAACATATGGACCATTGAGGTCCTGATGGATGGCTTAGTAAGAAGGATTAAGGAATTTGGACTGTAATGATTGGATTCCGGAAAAAATTGCATGGTTTAGTGGAGCCACAAAGCTCAACTCCATATATCTAGATAGGCCTTACTATAGTCATTTAGATCAGTGTTTTGTAATGGATTGGAAGTTTAGACCATTTGTTTACTACATGTTGTAATAGTCGGAATCGACGAGCAGTTTCATGTCTTTTCAGTCTTTTATGCGGAAAAAGGAAAACTTGAATAGCTAATTATTTTAATTAATTAATTACTGCCATAAATGCTTTTTATTCTTTGACCTATGAACTATATTATATCTATTGGGCTCTTGTAGTTTGAACCAGTATAAAAATAAGTAGTTCATTAATTTTTTTTTTTATATAGTTACAAACGTGATTTTATACAAAGCAACAAAATTATGCTTCTAATAATGTCACTAAGTAAAATTTATATTTGAATTATCAGTATATTCAAGTGTTCAATGCCTCTCTCGACAATAAACGGCTAGATTTTAAGGGTCATGTTAAACAACGACGAAACTACCAAAGATCTTGTCGAAGCTGAGGTTAGCTTGTTACTAACTACATCTCAAACTACATTATTGTTGTATAGTAACTTTATATGTTCATAATAAATTACCCAAATAATAATTTTGGTTATTGTATAAATATATATTTATTTATTTTTTTTCTTATTGACTGATCTTGAGGACAGTATTTTAGAACAAAGAATTTCTTCAACTAATTATTTAAAAAACTACAAAGTACAGAGTATAATTAAGAATAATAAATATGAAAATTACTTAAAATTGTGTATTACAATGTGTTCTACATTACTGTGGTACAACTAACTCAATATTTGTACCAAAAGCTGAACAGCGGTAAAATGAAAGGAGGTAAATGTGGGATTATTTTGGTTTTTCCATAACTTAACCATTTTTCATAAAGGTAATTTATGTGTGTTAATTTTTATTAAGGTAACAGTGTGTTATTTTTGTCAATTATGTCTTATGTGTTTATGAGCTTGGAGTAATAAGAATTTCAAATTTGTGCATCTTATTTTTTGTTTATAATCCAATTCTTATATTTTTCTATAGTAATCATTTCTTTTAAATCTATCTTTAAGTTGTTTATTTTTTCAAATGTATGATTTTACATGTATCAAATTTGAATCTTGTGTCCTGTTCGTTCGAAATGTGTCCTGAGAGCAGTTTGGTCAGGTTTATTTGGGGTTTTTCTTATACAGCTACAACTATATGTTTTGATGAACTCCTCTTTTCTGACACTCTTCCGAGGTTCTAAAAAAAGAATTTCCCCCATTTCTCTTCACAGGGAATTTCATACGCTTATTACGGTGCGGGTTACCACTGGCGATATTTGCGTAGACAAGGGGTGTTACGGTTGTCATAGTGAAATAATAAAAACACGAGCGATATGTTTTAGACGAGTGGGTTTTGTTTTTGTGAGGGCGACAGTTTTTGAACACGTATGTTCAGACGAGTGGGTTTTGGTTTTGTGAAGGTGACAGTTTGATTTTGGAACACGTTACGATTGTTCAATGTGAAGTGGTAATAGTTTAAAGGCCCTCTGTCTTTACTGTTTGAACCGAAATAGCACCATCTGAGCAATGTCATCTTATATGTTTTGTTTTTCAAAATTACGGTGTTCTACTTCAATGGACGGTCATTAACACTAGAAGTGGGGATATAGTGCAGTGACGTTTCTTCAGCATGTCCTGAATAAGAGAATAATAATGTAAATATAGTTATTAAGGTTAAGTCAACCTATAAGTTTTAATTGTTTTATTGATTGATAAGAATTCTTTTTTTTTCCTTTTCATTCTGTGTACATAGATTTCTTCTTCTTATTAAACTTTTGTATATATAGTTCTGCTGTTCTTTCTCTGCTTTCAACTTGTTTATTTACTTATGTTTTTTTTTTTGTTGTTCACGGAATATTACGATAATTCAACAGGTGGGTAGGTAACACCCCTAGGTCTGTTATCTACATGTAAAGGTATTCCACAGTGGTCATAATTCAACAATTGTTTATATAGTGGTATATTTTAGTTATATTGTGGGCATAATGCTTCGGGGTTTTCGTTATTTCCAAGAAAAAATAACGTGGCGTCTAAGGAGTAATTTATTCTTTATTGTTTTGTCCTTTTTTTTCCCTTTTCCGATTATATTTATTCTTTTTATTTTCCTTTAACTCACCCCCTTCTCCGCTGAGCGTGGACAACTATAAACGATAAACATATGACTTAGGATAAGTCAAAATTTGCGGTTATTCACTATATTAAATTGTAGCTCTGTTTCATCTGCGTCTTTCTTATTGGTGTAAAGTTTGAATAAAATAGTCTTGATTTTATATGTAATAGCGTAATCTTTTTATTTTAATTATTAACACAACACAAATGATCCAGTTTTACTCTCAACATTTATTTCAAAAACATCTCTAACGTTTCGGCCCTCAGGCAATTCTCAAGGAGACAACTTATTTATTATAGTAAAACAAAGGACCACATAGATAGTAAATATCAATCTGGATTGGTATATAAAATTCCATGCATTAATTGTCCAGCCATATATATTCGTGAAACTAAGCAATATATGAAAGATAGGAAGTATCAACATGGAAATGACATAAAAAATATGAAATGACCCAAAGAACAGCATGTTGCTCAAAATAAACATTAGTTTGATTTTGAAAATGTCAAGGTGATACCTACAGAAAATAATAATTTTAGAAGAAAAATAATAAAATTAATTTACATTTTACAAAATATAAATTATACAGTAAACTTTAAA
The DNA here is from genome assembly GCF_000696795.3 of Halyomorpha halys. Lineage (NCBI taxonomy): Eukaryota > Metazoa > Arthropoda > Insecta > Hemiptera > Pentatomidae > Halyomorpha > Halyomorpha halys. The sequence continues at coordinate 269,650 of NW_027113054.1, read as the reverse complement.
TGAGATTCTAAAGGACTAAACCACCATTATTTTGAAATTTTAAGTAAAATAAATATGTAATTATTAGTAAAATGTTATTTGTAAGATGAACATTCAAATTCTTGAAATATACATATGTATATATATTATATATACACGTTCATGCACATGTACGAGTGAAAAAATAAACAAGATAGGGGGGTAATAATAATAAAAATACAATAATTATGGGCTTAAATAATGTTAAGTTATAAGCAATAAATTGAAAATGGACGTTAATTAAATCGTAAAAAAATTAATTTTAGCGATAAAGTGATGAGTCCCAACCTGTTGAAGGTAGGTTCTGTTGTTAATGTTGTTAGTAAGATTAAATAAAGACAATAATTTACGTGAAAAAGTTTTAAGTTTAAATTATAAAAATTTATAAGTGAATAATCAAATTAAAAAACAGTGTTTGAAACTGTTGTGATATTATTCTAATATTTATTTTTGTTTTAAAGTTCTAACATGGGCAATTAGCCTGCGAAAGAGACATTTTAAAGAATTATGACATCAATGTTTAAGGTATATTCAAAAACATTAGTATTGTGTGAGGAAATAATGTAATAGTAATATGAAAACAAATTTTATAGGTTGTCTCCTTGAGGATAGGCAGAGGGCCGAAACGTTGGAGATGTTTTTAAAATAAATGTTAAGAGTAAAAGTGGAATGATCCACTGATTATTAATAATAAATTAAACCACTCTCAAACAATCAATATAATAAATCATTAATGTAATCGTTTTTGTTTTATTTATTGTTTCAAGAGTTTAATACTATTTGACCTCAATACGTGTATTTCCGTCAAACATCGGAATTTGCAAGACGCCCTTACTATATATTCCATGTATATATATAGTAAAATAATGATGTTGTGCGGTAGGGTAGGCACAATGCGCCTACTGAGGTCTTGTTTGTTTTTCAAAAGGATTGTTACTAATATCATCAGTATCGAATTTCCTCGTTCGTTAGGTCTAATTAAAAAAATCACCGGACTTCGACTGAACTTTATTTCCATTTCGCTCACTCTGATTGGTAAAACAGACCGCTATGAGTTTTTTTTTTAAATAATGATGTGACTTTAATAATTATTAAATTACGAATAGATTTAGCATAAAATCTATGAGATAGAATATTTTATAACTATGCTAGTTATATCTTAAGCTGTTTCTGAACACCCTGGGGGCCAAAGAAGACGTTAGCACAAACGACATGATAAACCTGAATATAATGATACCCTGCGCTGCATCCAGGGCGAGGAGATTATAACAGGATATCTGTATCCATTCCCACGATAACCCACCACCTTCATGCAGCCAAAGGTTCACATTTGTCCATTCAAATGATCAGATTGACCAGAAATGGTATTTTTTTTTTTTTAGTATAAAACTGTATTTATTAGTAAATATTAATACAAGATGCTTCATACATTAATAGTATCGATTTCCCTAGATCGTAATAATTTAATTCAATCCAGGGAAATCGCTACTAGAGCTCTAATTTTACATTCATTATATACATGACGAAATCATGAATTAAAAAATCATAATGAATAGAATGGAAAGATTAATATTTAAAAAAAAAAATGAAATATGTAGCGCTACAACCCATGAAGAGTCAGGGGCATAGTAGTTTGTATGTAGTTGTAGACAAACGGTCGTACAAGGAGGTGATTTGGTCAGAATCACGCTCGACCGCCGGATTTTTATCCAACTAAGGGTAC
>NW_027113054.1:264253-265144 GCF_000696795.3 Halyomorpha halys | reverse complement strand
CAACAATAAATTAAATTAGAACAAAATAATTTTAAAAACTCAAAGCGTGCCACCCTATGCAAAATAAATTTAGTATTATCTGAATGTCTTTTCCATGATTCAAAATTTCTGACGAGATCCAGTCGAATTTCAAACTCTAGTTATAACAATTTATTATTTATTGTTATCAATAATTCGTCCGATAATTTAATTGATCATGATCATACTGGTAATTAGATCATAGCCAAAAATATTGATAAGGTCGAATCAGAATTTAATATGATTATTAGCACAATCGTATTAAGCATTAAAATTTACCTCCTCCACTTGTGAAATGTAACGTGTTCCTATCTGCAGGAAGGTACCTGTAACAAAACATTTTTACTTTATACAATATTTATCTGAATAACACTAGGAAATAAATCCTAAAAGGGGAAAAAAAGAATTTTTTTTTTAAATTAGGTGCCCTAAAAACACGCAGATTACCGATTATCAGGCAACTCGTAACCATTCTTGCCTAGATCGCTATCTAGCTTTCTTGTAGTTTTTTTTTTTTAACTGTCTTACTTGTGCAACTCCTAGGAAATTTACAAAAAATAAAACAAAACAACTGAGAAAAAGGAACAGACACATTAACAACTAACAGAAATATAGTATTCGTAAGTACCACTTATTTTATTCACTATTATATCTTTATATATTATTTCTTTGTTTTATAATTAAAAGACATAGCTTGATTTTTCAGTTCACATTGTTTATTGAAAAGGGTGAAACAAAACTAAAACTCATGCAATGAGAAAGATAAGCTCTCAAAAAATGCCAAGCGTTTTTTGAGCTTTTCCTGTGTTGTTGGTGAGGTTGCATTTGACTAAGAACTGTCGACCTTCACTAGTGAAAGCGTGTTTTTAATTT
>NW_027113054.1:260610-263578 GCF_000696795.3 Halyomorpha halys | reverse complement strand
TGGATTTTATGCAGAGGCGAAATCCATCTATGACAAGTAATAGATAGTGCAAATAATAAATAGTTTGTTATGAGTTCTGAAAGCTATACAAAGGTCAGGGGTAAAACAAAAATAAAACTCATGCAATGAGAAAGATAAGCTCTCAAAAAATGTCAAGCGTTTTTTGAGCTTTACCTATGTTGTTGGTGAGGTTGGATTTGACTAAGAACTGTCGACCTTCACTAGTGAAAGCGTGTTTTTAATTTAACAATTCAATTCAGTCTAAGTTTCCCAGTGTAAGCCAACCCTTCATGAAGAAACCATTATCACTGTAACATATATGTGATACTAGCAGACTATTATTGCTTCGCGATTACTGTACGATGGATAGATTAATTGAAAATAACTGCGAGTTTCATATAAATTAATAATTTATTTTTTTGATATATTATACCTTGGAATAATGATTTGAATAATTGCTTATTACATCTACTTAGTTTATAGCGGTAAATAAAATTATATAATAACAATATATGGTAAAAAATATATAAATAATAGCAACATGATTCAACTAATCTAAACCAAACCATACATCAGTGGTTTTGGTCTTCATGAACTATTTCACACTCATAAGGACATTGAATATAAATTTTGTTGATGTATATAAAAAGAGCAAACATTTAGCATCCTAACAGTTGTATTAACGTAGGAATTAAATAAAAAGTAAAGGATTTGTGAACGATTATATGAACAATAGATACCGGAAGAAAAAATAATCTTTGAAATAAAAGATGAACAGTTAAATTATTAATAGAAAAAACTTATAAAATTTCGTCTTTAGTAATTAAGTTACTCCACACTATAATTAAGTACAGTATTGTTTTCCAACCTCTTTTCGGCCTATTATTAATAGCAAAAGGTTGTGAGGGGAGATAACAAGGCTGTCCCTTCAAGGGTGAAGTTCAATCAAGAAAAAAATCGCGATACCCTCGCCGTCCCTTGAAGGGCCCGGAAATTGATTCGTTGAGGTATTCATGTTTACAATACCCTTCCAAGGAGCTACAACAAGTTCACGTCTCTTTTAAGTAAAGATGTATTTTATCGACAAAATGTCTTTTTTCCATTTAAAGCGGAGAAAAAAATCGAGTGATGGACTTTCAGCTGACGTACAATTAATTTCCGCAAGATGTATAGTAACTTTACTTCTTCAAAATATTTCATTATCGTTTAACATTTACTTATTATTTAAGGGATAAAAATATTTATATTTTATTTGATAGTGCAATATTTATATTTTATTGATAATAATAATAACATAATATGATTGATTTCACCTATTCTCTCTGCAACATTTTTAACGACGTTACTTTTTTTTTGTGAATTTTGAGATTTAATTCGGCATAAATTAAAACTTTAAATAAAATACTTAAAATTTTAACTACAAAGCATGAAGGGTCAGGAGTTCAGTACTTAAAAAGTAAGAAGTTCTGTTTTTTTAATGACGGTTATCTAAGATCACACTCAACCGCTAGGTTTTACCCTAATTTAGGGTACCCACGTTATAGAGGATGGGGGTTTGCTCCAAGAGGCCTCCCGGATCCACAGGGTCAACTTACAGATACAGTAACAGAATAATTGTGCAGCCAGCACAGCACCCTCTGAACTACGCAGCACCCCTTAATCAAGTACATAAAAGAAATTAAATATATTGTTAATTAGATATATTCTGCAAACAAAAACTACATCGGTGGATGATTTGAATTTAATGATTAAGTGATAAGTATTAAACAATGGAACGAAATAATAGAGATAACTGCCCGTAACTTGGACAAAAAATAACGTCTTTAATAAATAATATGAAATAAAACCTTAATAAATAATTAAATAGACATTTGAGCTTAAAAAAATTAAGAAAAATTTAATAATTATATAATTAATAAAAGGATAGTGTGTAATTACTTCTCCACATATATACGGCTTCTGTAGGCCCTGGTAGCTAAAACATTGTTCTGAATGGCAAAAAGAGATACTTCTGATTCCGGAAAAAGGGCACTCTTGCGAAGCCACAATAGGAATGCACTCATATCTACATCTCCTTCCGATAAACTGTGGTAAACCCTGTAGGTCCTTAGATTTTCACTATTCCATGCAATTCATTAAATTTCCACTTATTATTATCCAAAGTTTATTCTTCTCAGATATCTGGAATATTGTCTACTTGTCGGAAGATAATTCAAAAGAATGTAGATCGCATTATGTTATTTATTTAAAAATGTTCGCACAACTTTACATGTATCACGTTCTGTAGGTCAAGTCTGTTTCTTCCCTTGTGTTATTCAATATAAGACCATTGGCAGAAATTATTTGGGTCACTATTATTCTATCCAGATGATGTAGTGTTTTAGCTCTAAGGCAATCCCTTTCTATTTCTTATTTTTTCGGTCCTTGTTGTTGTTGTCCATTAGGGCTTAAGGGCGTAAAATCCAATGGTTATCAACGCCCAATCTCGGTCCTAGCCTTGAGTACGTTAGAGAATAGCTATGTATATGATATGGTAATTCTTCTTTTGTATACATAGACACGGCTGTCCAGAAGGTGTTTGTATACATATAAAATATGTGCCCGATTATACATCATTCTATTGTGCGTAATCATTTACTCATCCCAGTAAACTATTGTATGGGCCGTCCATAGCTCAGTTAGTTACGCCTATCTATCGTTCTGAGACCTGCGGGCGGTACCGATTCGAATCCGGCCTGGAGCGTTAATTTTTTCATTAAGTTGGGGAACTTGACCCCCCCCCCCCCATGGTTAGAATAGATTGGTCACCTGTATATAACTAGGCAAACATCACCTTCTCCATAGGCGTAGGCCTCATAGGCAAAAAATTTAATATATGTATCTAACTTTTCCACTATTTTTGCTGAGACATAGCTTTGATATGGAACTACATCATTGCTCAATAATCCCAGTTTCCTACAAATACATT
>NW_027113054.1:252663-259238 GCF_000696795.3 Halyomorpha halys | reverse complement strand
GCGAAAGAAAGAGTGACAAGTGGACTGTGAAAAGATAATTTAGAAGAACTGTTAAGAAAGTATCGAAATGTGTCCTTCTTCATTTGGAAATGGAAGAAGTGGTAGTTATCGTCAATTTGAAGATCATGCCTCAAACGAGAAAATTCACTGAACTCGTCTCTTATTGCGTAAATTTACACAAAAAATGTGATTCACTTACAATTTCGTCTTCGTCGAATCGCCTGTGCCTGACCGGCGATAAATCAAAAACGAAAAACTCTCCATGAGAAAACCGTTCCCAGTCAGCCATCTCGTCTACTACGAATTTTGATGAATTCCAAGGCAAATGGATGGCATGTATTCGAACGATTTCGTACGAACTGAGTTCCCACGAATTCGTTGCTTCATAATTCGCAGCATTCCGCTCCCAATGGGCGAGAAACCTAAGACGTGCTCCAAAAATAGGGTTCTTTGATCAACTTACTAGGCTGTAAAGATTTTTTAACGATAGGCTCAATCGATTTTCAATTTTGATAGGTCAAATTATTCAATACTTAATAGTCTCTTAGTAAACTAGTCCTTTCAATCATAAGTATATGCCCGGAATGTGACAGAAAATTTAACACTGAAATCAGCCGACCAGAAGTGACATTTTATAGTAATAGAATCGATTTTTCATATTTTTTCGATTTTCTCACAAATGTTAGAGCCTAAAATGCAAAAAGGTCAAAGAACTTCCTCTAACGTAACTTTTATTTGTTTATTATGAATAAACTGATCGGTTCTGATTGTTACCAATTTTTTTTCTTTGCATCCTTCCAAAAAACCTAGCCTCGCAAAATAGTTTGTGTGTGTCTGTAAACAGCCTAGCTCAGAAGAGAAAAATCGTACGAAACTAAAATTACATTTTTAGGGAAGTATATGCCTAGGATTCGACATAAACTTTTTTAGTAAAAATCGATCGACCAAAATTTCCACTTTTTACATTATTTTTCGATTTTCTTGAAAATGACTCAAGCAATTTTTATTAAACTCGGTGAATCGATGAGAAATCAAGTGATATTTAAATACCAGAAAGATCTGATTCTCGTTGAAGTATTTTAACTAGGCTTAAATTCAAAATGTCCAAAAATTCTTCCTTTAAAGCCATTTTTATTTGAAAAAATAAGCATTTCTCATTGTTAGGAACAATTAAAATTTATAAATACAAATTATTAAAGAATTTTATCACTACCTAAATATTCGAAACCGCACGATCTTTCCCGATTGTGTGACGGCTTCATTATCTTTTGCTAAACTGTCGTAATATTTCCAGGAACAAAATTAATATTCGTTATTCCTACCTCAAGAAACACAAAATATGAATTTTTATAGCTACAGAAAAATAAAAATTTTTTGTTGGTTCTTTTCGCCTTACTTGACCTTAAGATTTTTTTTTTTTTTTTTTTTTGTGGAAATCACAAACAAAGCAATAACTTCAACACGAGCTGACCAGTCAACAAAAAATCTGGGCACGTAAGTATGGTGTTATCTGAAAGTTGTGATTCGCCCACAGCATCAAATAACGTCATAAAATTAGCCTATAGTCACTATTTTTGTGATTGGAAAAATTAAGGCTAGAATTTTTAAAAATGCCAATATATAAAAATGAAAATTATAATCAAAACAGTCAGAAAATGTGACAGAAAAGTTATATCAAGAAAACCACGTTGAGGTAAACCATAGCTCTACTTCACAACTTCACAAGCGTGTATATTAAGATTATTAACACAATTACTAAGAACAAATAAACTTGAGTATTCTCACCGGTAATGAGACATTCCACAAATGAAATTACTTGGAGAAGTGGATGAGGAAGTTCTAACACGATTCATTGGCTTAGAGTAGCACCAGTGATAACCGAGCAGAATACAAAGTTCCTGTCTTCGTGGTGAGGTTCGAACCGTTCATTAGCAGTTCTCCCAAAATTTACCTATCGCTAATACCTGTCTGACACTTTTCAACTTTGTTTCAAAGCGAAAGGTTTAATAAGTGTCTAGGAGAGATGATAAAGTCTTAGCGCGAGTAAGACCCTGTAAGTTATGGTTACAAAGTCGAATTTAAGGTCATGGTTTTTAGCATAAAAAAATATAGCATCCTTTTTTGAATGGTTTATTTCTTACATACTAATAATATTACTATTTAAAAAAGTGGAGGTATATTTATCTTCAAATATATATTTTATGTCCGGTGACATATGCCCATGCGTATACAACTTGGAACAGCCTTAAACTGTGCTTTAAACTCTTGATGGTTGCACCATTGTCAGTTTAAACTAGGATTTCTTAAATCTAGGATAAAATCAATTATTATCGTTGAACCAGAAAAGTTTTTTTTTTAAATATTTATTTATTGCTATTTACAAATGTACATTTAGTAAATCTGGTCTAAGTTAAATTGGAGTGTTACAGGCGTGTAGAGAAACTACCCATTGGTAGCAATGACATTTTACATTACCTGGTCTCGTGGCCATCTTCTTTTCAGGCGCCTCGGAGGTTGTCAGGAATGGAAGAGGATGCAAGATTAGAAACTAGGGGGTTTGAGTGGTTAGAGAGTTTATAATGGAAGGAGTGATATCTGGTTCGGGCTAGATCGGTTACATAGGGAACATTAAGGTCTTTCTGTATGATTTTATTTGTGACAAAGTAAGGAGCATTGAGGATTTTACGAAGGATTTTGGATTGTAAGGATTGGATACGAGAGGAATTCGAAAGTTTAGTGGAGCCCCAAATCTCAACTCCATATGTCCAGATTGGCCTTATTACAGTCATGTAGATCAGTCTTTTGTAATGTGTTGGAAGTTTAGAACGTTTGTCTAGTAAGTGTTGTAATAGTCGAAATCGACGTACAGTTTCCTGTCTTTTCAGTCTGGTGTGAGGATTCCAGGTTAATCGCTTGTCCAAATGTAGTCTAAGGTAGCGGATCTGTTCGAAAGGAGTAAGAGTAACATCGTTAAATGAAACTGTAGGGCAGTCAGTAGGTTTACGACGAAGGGTAAAGGTGATTTGATGGGATTAACCAGAAAAGTTAACCTTCAAATGTGGCGGTAAACTTTACCGGTCAATGATAACCGGTTAAACTGAGGTTTAGAGCAAATCTATCTTTAAGTAGGTAACCATACAAAGAACCTTCTATAGTTCCAGTGAGATCTGTTATCTAGCGAAGGTGTATTATTCCGTTTCTTTCTAAATTAAATAAAATGGATTTGATGGAGACAGACGATTTGACGGACGACGATGACTTCAAATGATTAATTATTTAGGCAAGTATAAAAAAAAGGATTCTGCCCTCAGCCAAATCGGATGAAGAATTTTTTCATTTATTTCGACTGTCTAAATTAGCTGTTGAAACAATTTTAAATTTAATTGATTGGGGCTCCAATAAACCATCAAATTCCTCCTGAATCCAATCCTTACACTCCAAAATCCTTCGTAAAATCCTTAATGCTCCTTACTTTGTCACGAATCAAGTCATCCATCAGGACCTAAATGTCTCGTATGTTGCTGATTTTGAAAGAACCAAATACCAATCCTTCCATAATAACCTTCCCAACCACTCAAATCCACTTGTTTCTAACCTGCCTGGTCCTTCATTACCTAATAATCCTCCTAGGCGTCTGAAAATAAGATGGCCTCGAGATCTTCTCCTCTAGAAATGTTATTAGATTTCTATCAATGGGTAGATTCTCCACATGTTTGTATCATGTCACTATGTCACCTACAGCAAATTTACTTGTCGTATATATTTTTATACAGTTGTAAATGACAATAAATAAATTATAAAAAAAATTAATTTAACCCACAATTTCTAAAATTAGCGATAAGGATTGCGGGGTTTGACAGTTATCTCAATTTCAGGTAGGTTATGGTTTACAAAACTGTTTCCCAGAAAAAGGTCGCTAAGTTACCAGAGTTTGGGTGGCAGATGATTTATTTTCCGAAATTTGTTATAAACAGAATAACGCTTAGAAAAACCTATTATTGTTAATAAGGTAGCCAAAATTAAACTTGAATTTCTAATTTTACAGGTATGCAGCGTTTCCCTACAAATAAGGCACCTTTCCTTATGTTCACGGAGGACCATTTATATTTCTTTAATTCCAAATAGATTTTTTTCTCTGACAAAGGAGTTTTTTTTTAATGTAACAAGTTATATCCTTTGGTGAGGAGAGTTCTTCTCCAGAGTACCTACCTCTAGTATTTCTAATGTCAATAATAAGATATTTGTTGTTTTTTTTCGGATTTTATTTTGAAAAAAAAATACCTTGCCGTGACCAGGATTCGAACCTGGGTTATTGCGGCCACAACGCAATGTCCTAACCACTAGACGATCACGGCTGTCCAGAAGGTGGAGAGAAACTGGAGCACTAAAGATAATGAACCGCGAAGGAAGCGGGAGAAAGTGGTTCCTTGATGGCGAAAAAAATTGCGACTTTGATACTATAACCAGTTTTACTGAAACGAGGACCAATATTGTAGTGGGAATGTAACCCTACTGGTAGAAAGAAATTCAGAAGGATAAATCAAAGCACGCAAGTCACTCTTGGGCGTTTAGTCCAACCCTTGCGGCAAACCAGAGGTTACCGCCAGCATTCAACCAGATTGATCAAAATTAATTTTCTATAATCTTTAAGGAGCAAAGATCAACTGACCGAGTAACTGGAAAACTATAAACATCTACTACTATGTTATGACCACTTTCAGAGAAAATTATATGTTAAAAAAAATACAAAACATTAATATATAATTAAAAGAACAAGAGTGGGCATTTTTCCACTTGGGAAAAATCCGGTGTGGTGTGTACATCACACAACTTTCACTTGATAACCTACTTACGTCCCCAAGTTTTGGGAAGAATAGTGGTTTCATATGAAAGGTAACTCTTCTTTTTTGGTTTGTAAAAAAAAAAATCTAATGATACTATTATTATGGCACTACGGTCCTGCAAGAACCCGGGCTTCCTCCACAATAGCCAACCAATCTACACGGTCTCTTTCTTTCTCCTTCCAGCTGCCAACCTTCAAGAACTTCAAATCCTCCTCCACATCGTCCCCGATGGTCAGATAGCTGATCCCGGGACATCCTCTTTTCCGTTTTCCACCTGGTTTGCCATAAACCATCTTTTAGGGCATCCTCTTTTCCGTTTTACATCTCGTTTGCCATAAACAATCTTCTTGGGCATCCTCTCAACATGTCCTAACCATCTTAATCTTGCTCTTTTAATTAACAACTCGATGCTGGGTCCTCCGTACAGTTTTATCAGTTCCACATTCCTTCTTCTTCTCCAAACTCCATTCTCCGAGACTCCTCCCCATATCCTTCTCAATATCTTTCTCTCCCAGGAGTTGAGGATCTGTTCTGCTTTTCTTTTCAAGGGCCATATTTCTGGAGGTGAGAATAACACATACAAATTTTGTTCCGGCCAAGAATACAACAGTTTAACAAAAGATAACGAAGACGTCAAACAATCGTGAAAGGTAGGAAAGTTCCGGTTTTACTGTTAGAATTGGATGTATCTATTTATTAATAACTTTATTTAGTGTTTTGTATTTTTACATTGATTGCTATTGGTAAGAATTAGTATTGGTTTTTTTTTAATAAACAAAATTAAAGGAAAATTTTTTTTTAATTTGGCATTTAAGCTCTGTTACACTCTTTCAATGAGGACAACACCTATCCAGCATTAAAGAACACTTAATATTTCATTGATTCACCAAGTTTAATTAAAATCAATTTTTTTAATTATTGAGGTGAAGAAAACTTCCACAAAGAAATGGGATATTATCCCATACTCATGTATTATTGTATCCTCATATTTGTCAATTTTCTCAATTTCCATTTTGAAATTTTGTCATATATACACATAAATCGAAAAATGTTTAGATAAAAAATAAAAACAAATTCATAGATGTATAGATGACAAGACTTCAAAATGTAAATTGATAAAAACGACAAATATAACGATACATACAATATTGCATAGTATGGGAAAATATTCCTAAACGTTGTAAAAGTACAAAATATAAAATAGTTTATATTCTAATTGAAAATTGCCTTCAACTCAAAATTTTAAAAAATAAATTGAATCAACTTCCCAAAAAGAAAATCCAGAATTAATTTTTTTTATTTAATACATTTATTGAAATGTACAACTGTACATTGGAAGGATAAAGGCTTGTAGAGAACGACACATTGGTTGCACTCTTATGACTTTTAACACTAGCAGGTCTCGTGGCCATCTTCTTTTCAGGCGCCTCGGAGGATTGTCAGAAATGGAAGAGGATGCAAGTTTAGAAGCTAAGGGGTTTGAGTGGTTAGAGAGTTTATAATGGAAGGAGTAATATCTGGTTCGGGCTAGATCGTTTACATAGGGAACATTAAGGTCTTTATGTATGATTTTATTTGTAACAAAGTAAGGAGCATTGAGGATTTTAAGAAGGATTTTTATTGTAAGGATTGGATACGAAAGGAATTCGAAGGTTTAGTGGAGCCCTAAATCTCAACTCCATATGTCCAGATTGGCCTTATTACAGTCATGTAGATCAGTCTTTTGTAATG
>NW_027113054.1:249659-252208 GCF_000696795.3 Halyomorpha halys | reverse complement strand
ACTCTGCACGTCCTGATTGGCCTTTTTACAGTCATGTAGATCAGTCTTTTGTAATGAACAGAATTGATTAAAATCGTTACAACCATTGCGTAGAAATCGAAAAAATCGACTTTATTGTGTTGCACTCCCGGTCTGTCGATATATTATATCGATATTAGCGAAAATGTTCCTGTCTCATCCTAGGCATTTACTCGCTTTTATTTTTTTTTTTCACTTTCTTACGATTTTTCGGTTTTGAACCAGACTGTCCACACAGGCTCACTCACATACACACAGACTATTGAACAAAGCACGTAATGCCGTCGAAAACTCGACTTCGAAATTTTTTTCGATCGTAATACTTTCGATTTGTATATATTCCATCATAGGTAAATGAAAGTTAAAATAATAAATATAAAACTCTCTCTCGATCTTTAAAAACCAAAACATCTTTAAATAACTAGTTAACTATTAAATATCAATAAAAATGATTAAGGAAAAAAATCCTTAGGACCTCATTGTTTAAAATAAAACTATATAATAATAAATAAATACATGTATAATTTCACATTTTAGCAACGTTTCGGCGCTTTCCATTAGCCATTTTCTCTTCTTTTTCTTCTTGTAGACCCCAGTCAACATAATCAAAATTATATATTATTACTACTGGAGGTATTAGTTTTAATTATAGGTCATTTTTAAAAATACATATCACTGTTTTTGCGTTAGATGACTAGTTAGCACTAAAATAATGATACTTATCTCCTCCACACAATTTATAATGGTTCTCGTACACGTTCCTGTCAGGTACAAGGAGGAGTAACAAAGGGAAACCTTTTTTTTTTAAAGCTAGGATATAAGAATTCACAGTAGAAGAAAAGGGGAAGTTTATAAAGGTAGTCCAATCATCTCTCAGTTTGAATTTGTTAACTTTTAGCCAGGCATCAGTTTCTCTTTCTTTGCCCACATAACTTTCCAACAAGTATTCCCATTCATCTCCAGTGTTTCTTTCTCTTGAAAAAACAAATTTAAACTTGTATTAATATAAAAAAGGTACATAAAAAATCTCAAGACGATTATAAAAATATACCGAACTATTATATAAACATCAAACAAAAGCATGTCTAATTTAGGTTGTAAATCATAACGCGTAAAATCCATCATTGCAAGATTTTAAAAAAATGCAATTACATGTCTTATATTTCTCAACATACTTCTTTCGTTGCTTGATGAAGGAAAATATTTTTTTTTTTTTTTTTAAAAACTAAGCAGTATGTAAAATAACTAAGTTAGAAAAATACACAATACAACTAGTTTGTCTCTTGGTTTTAAATGGAAAATCTCTAGCACTCCTAATAAGGTGGCAGCAGGCAGCATTATAGCCACTTGAGCGACCTGTAAATATTGTAAATAGTCGTAGAGTTAGGCCTAGTTTTTAAGATCATTAACTTCTACTAGTGGTATGCCCCAATACCATTAAATATCACACAGATTAACTCAAATAAAGACAATACTCATTCACTGCATTCGTGTTTTAAAATGTAACAACGTTTCAGATAAAAACAAAACCACACTACCCAGACACTGTTAAACACAAAACTTTATTTCAAATAGGGGCTTTGAAAAAAAAAAAACTCCTAATAAGAAATTACCTAATTATCTAATATTCCCAGCATAATAAACATAGAATTATTGAACCTTGTCAAAAATCAACAATAAACAAGAAGAGATGTGGTAATGACCTGTCTCAGGATTGGACACTCAAGAGTCCCACTTCTGAGTACCTTATCGCGAGAGAAACACCACCAAAATGTACATCATGTGCGGTACCTTTAACTGCACTGCACATACTCACTGAGTGATCCTAATGAACGATTAGAAGTTGGACTGGGGACCAATGTAAAAAAAATATTTTTTAAAAAATAGTGAAGATGGAGCAGAAAAAATATTTTTTGACTTTTTTTCATAAATCAGGGCAAAATAACCTCAGTGGTTGATAAGCCCCAAATTATTGTAAATAAATAATTATCTGCAAACAGACCTCTTACGTATAAAAAGCATTTCTGAATCATGAATTCTTTATGAAATTGAAAATTTTATAATAAATAAACTAAAATATAATACTGTTCATACATTATTCTGAACCCCGTAAAAGTTTAACTTATATCAAATAAATATTTAATGATCGTCTTTTTTCTCCTTTCCAAATATTTCTTTATTTTAAAATTACATACATTAACACCGACGTTTCGGAATCCTCCTTCTACTTCAACAAATTTGAAAAATAATGCAACAATAACATAATAATAGAAACCTATTTAACAATTGTTATTTAAATATTAGTTTAAAATTGGTATAAATTAGCCTATGATAACAATAATATCCTGTCTCTTCCTGGCTTTCTATTTGTCTAAAATCCATAACTTCGACTTCGTTTTTTTTTAATTTGAAATTTTTTTTTTTTTAGAATTGATAGATTTATTTATTGATAGATATTACAATCTGACACACAGTTGTGGGAAATAGGTAATAGTGATGAATGATCTCATACATACTAAAATAAAAAAAAT
>NW_027113054.1:248748-249428 GCF_000696795.3 Halyomorpha halys | reverse complement strand
TGGTAAAAACTCTTAAAATAAAATAATATGAAATATTTAAAATATTTCGGGAAGCCACTAGAAATCTACTTTGCATCTTTATCGTATTGTGTCCAAATTATATTTGGAAACTAGAATAAAGGAAATCACTAAATATTTAGTTTTAAATAAATATAAAAGTGTTAAAAAATACGGTAGGCTATAGTGTTTTATAGCTATAATGATCTTACGTATGTCTCTGAAGCATCTCTGAATTCGTTAAGAAAACTTAAATTTAATATGATATTCATGATATTAAAGTTGCATATAAGCCATAAATAAACTTGAACAATTTTTACTCAACGATAAAATTCAGATTATACTTATATTCAAATTGAATTTATACAATTAACGCTAAGCATCGTCCAAATTCTAAATTCCTATACTACTATGTCCTCTGAAAATTTAAAAATTGAACTCTCTGTATTAAAATTCATCCACTAGATATAAAAATAATGGACTTAAACAATACAAAACCGCCCTAGAAAAAAATTCTTCGAACTCGAACATAGACTGTATTTTAATAACCCGCTTATTTTACATTGAGATGAATCAAATAAAACTTAAAAAGCTTGAGGGATTGTATATTTCAGAAATGCTCAATAATGTTGTAAAATATTTTAATCAAATCTGTAGGTATTTTAAATAAATAATTCTAATTT
>NW_027113054.1:246294-247613 GCF_000696795.3 Halyomorpha halys | reverse complement strand
TTTTTTTTTTGTGGAGCGTTATATCTTTAAAATTATCAATAACACTAAAATACACAATAGTACATTATTTAAAGAAGAGTAAATTTTCTAAAATATGTGTCCTATCATTGTTTACGTTCAATAGTTTCCGAGATATATTTTATCAAAAAGCAACATTTCATTAAAAATGCACTGAAAAATCAGAAGTTATTTTGAGATATCTATATCTCAAAAACCATAAGACGTACAGATGTTTTTTAGCACTCAAATTAAAGCTAGTTAAATGGTCTATAAAGTAGTTTATGAAATTTATCTTTGAAGGAGAAGTATTTTTGGTGATATTTGACAAAATAAATTCACAAAATGTTAATAGGAACCTTGAGATACGTCCGTCTGCAAGCACTCAAAATAAAGGTAATTAAAGGACCTATAAAGTAGTTTATGTTAAGTATCTTCGAAGGGGTAGTAGTTTTAATGATATTCCCGTATGGATACAACTTTTGCACACAACACTTTGCCGAACAACTATAAATTACTTTATCATTTATTGTAGCAATTATCATAAAAACTACTACGCCTACGAAGATAAATGTCGTAAACTACTTTATAGTACATTAACTAGCTTTAATGTGAGTGCTAATAGGCTACGTCGAATGATTTTTGAGAAATAAATTTCTCAAAATAAATTCACTATGTTCTGATTTTCCAGTGCATTTTATATGAAATGTTGCTTTTTGAAAAGCTATATATTAGGAACCTACATACCTCTTTAAGGGCTCATATTTCAGTAAATTTACTCTACTTAAAATTATGTTTGTCTAACGCTTTATACTGTTGTTGGTACTTTTAAAGTTTTAAACCTCCAATGAAAAATTAATGTTTTTAAACGTTTTGAAACAGATGCCATTTTTTATTCCCTCTAACTAACTGTACTTGGGAGACTCATCAGTTATGACTAGTAATTATACATAATTTTCATTGAAGTAATCAAAAAATAAGGATGAAATAACTGACTTTTTTTTCCTCTTGGAGTCTTGTACTGTAAGTTGCGAAGTAAGTTGTGATGACACTTCACCCAAGATCACTTGATTAAGCTCGATGCTACTAATATTATTACTATTACTATTGATTGACATGAGTAATCAAGAGGATAACGCACGGCCTTCTGAAGTTGGAATACAACTCAATAGAAAATTCAACAACTTGTCGGAATTGAATTGCTCCTCGAGGCGTTGAGCTCTCGAGATTATCGTTGTTCCATTCAACTGCTACGAAAGCAGAATATTCAACAGTTCATCATAACTCAAAACTGCCACTCAATAATTCTACGTTTGAAATCT
>NW_027113054.1:242437-245419 GCF_000696795.3 Halyomorpha halys | reverse complement strand
GATTATTGTAGTGTATACTAATTTTTTGTAATGAATGGGAAGTTTAGAGCGTTTGTCAAGTAAGTGTTGTAGCTATCGGAATCTACGAGCAGTTTTTTGTCGTTTCAGTCTTGTGTGTGGATTCCAATATTTGAATATTAGTTATGGAAACATTGAATATGAATAGTTCTATTAGGACTCATATTTTAGCAAATTAATTCTACTTTAAATGATGTTCTCTTAGGTTTTCTAGTGTTGTAGGAAATGTTATAGATATAGAGCTTGGAATGAAAAATTAATTTCTTTTTTTTTTTAAGTTTTGAAACAGCTGCCTTTTTTTATTCCACCAAACTATACTTGCAGACCCATCAATTTTGGCTAGTAATTATACCTAGTTTTATTAAAGTAAACTAAAATTGAGGTAAAATAACTGAATTTTTCTACTCTTGGGCTCTTCTACTATAACTATACAAATCAGTCTTGGAACGGCGAGAAGTTGGACCCTTCGCTTACCCAGAACAAACAAGAAGTAATAACCAGTGTTTACGGAAGTGAACCCACAGGCTACCTCGGTCAACTACATTTTGCTGTTAGTCAGTTATCACTCAGGATGAGTGAATAGTTTGATCATCACAGCCAGGCTGGGAACAGAGATGGGATGAGAAAACTGAAAAGAGGACAAGATTGATTAATGCATTCCATAATCAAAATTAATTTAACTAACCTAACTAATATTGTAACCTTTTTGGTCAAACCATATACCTATTGTCTAAATCATGCAGAATAGAAGCACATCATTATAACCTTGTCTCATTTTGTTCAAACCACTAAATACAGTCCACTCCAGTAAAATCAAGAACCAGTAAATTTTCTATAAAAATTCAATCACTGCAGAGTTTGATTCATCTCAGACTGCAGTGATTGGACAATCAGGAAGAAATAAAAGAATTCTTAACCTTCAAAATATGGGAACCAACACCTTAGGAAAGTTCTGGTCTCTCTTACACAAAAATACTATCAACCAAAGAAATAGCTGAAATGGATGACCCCGCCTTCCTATGGACAAGAGGGGTGGGGCTGGATTAAGTACAGAGCAGAAAGGCGTTGAATCGACACTTCTGGCTAGAGGCTTAGTGAGGATACATCGGGCTGCAAACAGATAAAAGATAGACAGGGCCGTCTTTAACTCTGGGAGTTGAGGTGTAGGTCTTAGGTTTAAATATATAAATCTTAATTTTTCCATCATTAAAATAATTTTCCCTATATGATACAGAATGTTATTCTGATTTACAGTAGTTAATTTGATTATTTTTATCACCTTATTTTGGTTACACCCTCCAAGATGGCCACTGACTACATAATTCTCAATACTTCAATAAAATCCACTGAAAAGTTTGTATATATGGGAAAATAGTTACACCACAAAGGTTAATAAACCTATTTTTTTTTTTTGCACATCAAAAATGTGCAAGAACGTATTTTCCAAGTATTAAATTGGTAGTGGCCGTAGAAATTTAGAAAAAATAATTCAAGAAATAGGTTTGTTTATTGAATTCTTAATATTATATATTATCGAGCTTAATCAGGTGTGCTTTACGCTTACTTCACTACTTTTAGAATAAGAGCCCAAGAGGAGGAAAAAGGAAGTAATTCCAACCCAATTTTTGGTTACGAGTCCGCCAAGTATAGGTAGAGGGAATAAAAAATGACAGCTGTTTCAAAACGTTTAAAAAATTAATTTTTCATTGGGAGCTCTAAAACTTTAAAACTACCAACCTAGTGTTGTTGCAAGACAATATAATTCTAAGTAGAGTAAATTTACTAAAATATGAGCCCTGAAAGAGGTATGTAAGTTCAATAGTTCCTGATATATAGCTTTTCGAAAAACAACAATTAGTACACTATCTTTTGTTGGTATTGACTTGATCGAAATATTTTTTGTTGGTAGTTTAAAACAAAATAACAACAAGTAAACAATCACTTGCTGAAATACCGTCTGTAAGATTAGCTCTATGGCTCACAAATATTGTTTGATGCGTGAACCGTATATTCGTTTGTAGGTATTTGAGCACCGGTCAACATGATAAGACATATTAAATTTTGGATGGTTTTTCACACTTTCCACCACTGTGCTGCACAGATTTAAAAACGGTCTGGACAGGCGAATTTTATTTCTATGGTGGTCCTTGTTGTTGTTCAACAAGGTTCTAATAAGAAATTAATAATAGTGTTAGATTGATTTGTAATTAAAAGTTTCGATATTTAATTTTCAATCAATAGGGTAATTTTGGCTGAAATTGATAACCTGTGCAGAATAGTCTGCAAAAGGTTTTTTATATTATTGATTTGAGTGTAAATTTTAATTAAAATTGTCCTTGAGGATTGCCGAATTGTCCGAAACGTTGGACTTTTAAAGAAATAAAGAGTGTTTTTAGACTTAAATTGTATACAATTTATTTTATTTAAACAAAAATTTTATTCTTTCAATACTGAAATCTGTTTGCATACTTATCGGAACCAGCTACAACCTATTCAGAATCACGTAAAAAAGTTAGCGACTGAGAATGTTTAATAATAACCGAAAAATCAATAGTAAATTTACCACTGGAATCTGAACAAATAAAATGTTAACTCAAATAGGAAAATCCTGGCCCTACTTTATCTTGGGTGAATAAACGTTTCTTGGAAACTGGAAGAAGTTTTCAGATGAATAAACTAACTTTATCTCTCTTGAATAGGGAAAGAATAATAGAAGAAGGAATAATATTACTTCAAAAGCGCACTAGTTGTTTTCACAAAACTTGGATAAGTTTATTCAACAAACAGGCTGCCTTCAGAGCTATCTATACCTTAATTCATTAAGTCTTAAAAGATTTCTATCCTTGAGATCCTATAGAAAAATATTTATAAAAAAGTAAATTCAATTGAAAATCATATAATTAAATGACAACAATTATTCAAACGGGTGCTAAAATGTGATGATCTAAGCCCAAGATTTCATTG
>NW_027113054.1:239957-242387 GCF_000696795.3 Halyomorpha halys | reverse complement strand
AACCCAGCGCCTTCTTCAAACTTTTCAGGATTCGATGTTGAGGAAAATCGTACGCACAACATCGTGGAGGAGGAAGAGGCCACCGGAGCTGCATCAATTGTTCGAGTTGCCTACTGTGCCGGAATTCATCAAGCGACGACACATCGAATTTTTCGATTCACTTCAGTACTGTACGAATCCGTTATTCAACACGTTAACGCCTGCCCCCCCCCCTCCGGTGCGCTGGCAACACAATACGTAAGGTCACGTAGTATTAGGATTAAGTTTTTATTAGATTTAAGTTAGTTAAATTCAGAAATAATGTGTGCCCCAACACATTATACACTTTTATAAATTCTGACAACAAAAATAATACACTCCAAAAGACTCCTTAGAATGTAGATGTTCTACAGAAAAAGGAGAAAGTTCATTGTTGATAAATACGCCATTAAAATTTTGAAGGGGTTTTGAAAAAAAAAAATCTGTAGCTCTGGAAGTTGAGGTGTAGGTCTTTGCAACTTGGGAACTGTAGCCGCATACAGTGGTGGAAAACCGCCGTTTTTGTGTAAAAGCCTCTAAATTGTTGAAATCTGCTGTATTTCTCATGAATTTTTATTTTGATAATATTTTCAGATTTAAATATATAAATCTTCATTTTTCTATCATTAAAATAATTATCCCTATAAGCAAGGATACAGAATGTTATTCTGATTTACAGTAGTTAATTTGATTATTTTTATCACCTTATTTTGGTTACACCCTCCAAGAAGGCCACTGACTTCATAAGTCTCAATAAGCCAATAAAATCCACCCAAAAGTTTGTACACTTGGAATATTTATGGGAAAATAGTCACACCACAAAGGTCAATAAAGCTCTTTTTTTCTGCTCCATCAAAAATGTGCTAAAACGTATTTTCCAAGTATTAAATTGGTAGTGGCCTTAGAAATTTAGAAAAAAGAATTCAAGAAATAAATTTGTTTATTGAATTCTTAAGATTAATAGCATCGAGCTTAATCAAGTGTGCTTTACGCTTATTTCACTACTTTTAGAATAAGAGCCCAAGAGGAGAAAAAAAGGAAGTAATTCCAACCCAATTTTTGGTTACTTTAATGAAACTACAAATCAAAATTGACGAGTCGGCCAAGTATAGGTAGGGGGAATAAAAAATGGCAGCTGTTTCAAAACCTAAAAAAAAAACATTAATTTTTCATTCGGAGCTCTGAAACTTTAAAACTACCAACAACACTAGAAAACGCAAGACAACATAATTCTAAGTGAAGTAAATTTACTAAAATATGAGCCCTGAAAGAGGTATTTAGGTCGAAAAACAACAATTTGTACGCTAACTTTTGTTGGTATTGACTTGATCGAAATATTTTTTGTTGGTAGTTTAAAACAAAATAACAACAACAAGTAAACAATCACTTCCTGAAATACCGTCTGTAAGATTAGGTCTATTGCTCACAAATATTGTTTGATGAGTGAACCGTATATTCGTTTGTTGGTATTGATGGCACACAGGTCAACATGATAAGACATAATTAATTTTGGATGATTTTTCACACTTTCCACCACTGTGCTGCACAGATTTAAATACGGTCTGGACAGGCGAATTTTATTTCTGTGGTGGTCCTTGTTGCTGTTCAACAAGGTTCTAATAAGAAATTAATAATAGTGTTAGATTGATTTGTAATTAAAAGTTTCAATATTTAATTTTCAATCAATAGGGTAATTTTAGCTGATATTGATGACCTGTGCAGAATAGTCTGCAAAAGGTTTTTTATATTATTCATGTGAGTGTAAATTTTAATTAAAATTGTCCTTGAGGATTGACGAATTGTCCGAAACGTTAGACTTTTAAAGAAATAAAGAGTGTTTTTAGACTTAAATTGTAGACAATTTATTTTATTTAAACAAAAATTATATTCTTTCAATACTGAAATCTGTTTGCATACTTATCGGAACCAGCTACAACCTATTCAGAATCACGTAAAAAAGTTAGCGACTGAGAATGTTTAATAATAACCGAAAAATCAATAGTAAATTTACCACTGGAATCTGAACAAATAAAATGTTAACTCAAATAGGAAAATCCTGGCCCTACTTTATCTTGGGTGAATAAACGTTTCTTGGAAACTGGAAGAAGTTTTCAGATGAATAAACTAACTTTATCTCTCTTGAATAGGGAAAGAATAATAGAAGAAGGAATAATATTACTTCAAAAGCGCACTAGTTGTTTTCACAAAACTTGGATAAGTTTATTCAACAAACAGGCTGCCTTCAGAGCTATCTATACCTTAATTCATTAAGTCTTAAAAGATTTCTATCCTTGAGATCCTATAGAAAAATATTTATAAAAAAGTAAATTCAATTGAAAATCATATAATTAAATGACAACAATTATTCAAACGGGTGCTAAAATGTGATGATCTAAGCCCAAGATTTCATTG
>NW_027113054.1:235392-239477 GCF_000696795.3 Halyomorpha halys | reverse complement strand
ATTAGAATGGAGGAACATAGGGGCCCCTAAAGACGATGGAGTACATACCAGATGACAGAAGGCCTCGAGTACGACCAAGAATGTCCTGCCTGGATTACGTCGACAGCTTTGCAGAGCTAGAGGAAAGGATCTCCGTCAGACCAAGAACCTATCTGCTAATAGAGAATGTTGGAACCGGTCGCTGAACGCTGATTAAGCACTATAGGGAGAACCAAAAGAAGAAGAAAATATAGTTAGGGGTATCTTTTGCACGAGACTATATTAAATTATTAAATAATATAATAAATTAAAAAATTAAAGGTTATATCAACCATGTAAGGCCGATTTGGTATTAAATAAATAAAAAAAAATTTTTCATAACTAACAATAATTGGGGAAAATAATAATTTCATAATTTAATAAGCTAATTTCATGTTTAATTTTTAATATCAATTTATAAACTTAATTACTGATCATAAAAAAAAAATTTAAACCTACCATTTATGAACATTAGTCACTTTAAAACATTTCTTAAATTAAGAGAGAAGAAAATTATTCCGGGGACAGTAGGATAAATGTATCCCATTTGTAATGTTTCGGACTTAACACTGAATAAGTTATTTTTTTACTGATTGTAACCGGAATTCTTTTTCGTCTTCTTTATTCTATTAACTGAATTAATTTTCCATTAGCTAAAAATATTTTAACTATGTTGGACAAAAAGCATTTGTAAAGTACATGACTAAGTATAACTTTACTTGTTTAGTTTCTATTAATATAATTCTTATTGTCTTTTTATTTTATTTTTATCCCCTTATTTACTTTTTTCTTCTTCCGTACAAAAAGTAGATGAGCGTCAGATTCATGCAAAGAAAAAAAAATTCTCACCTTTTATGCTGCATGCGCTTGGTAAACCAAGGAAGCAACAAACGTTTGTTTTGCTCTTTTGAATTGTTTCTGCTATACATTCGATTTACTCTATATTCATAAAAAAAAAGGAACAAAATAAAGACAGAGGAAATGAAAGAAAACGTAAATATGAGTAATGTTGGTTGTAAATAATGTAAATATTACTATATAACCTATAAATTCAACTTTCGTTCTATAATTATTATCAGAACCTGTTTAATGTAATTACATTATAATGTCTTCATAAATATATATATATGTGTACTATACTAAATCAAGTTAACAAGATCTGATATTTACACCAAATCGATAGAATTTTAAAATATACCATTTTAAACCCAGAGTTATTTATTGAATCAAAGATTAGAGAAATTCATGAATTAATTAAAACACGGAGAGCACAAATACTCATCTGAAGTTCTGGAACAATGCTAACTGAAAACAAAGGTGGGGATGCAGCACAAACGCCAAGTTATTGGCGCCCAAATACCAACACCCGACAGGTCGGCCGCAATTTCAGACCAACTTGTACCAGCCTATACAATTAACCCGTCCACACGCTTGTGCATGCGTGAATTTGCCATTGTTTGGAAAATTAATAGAGGCACGTTTATATTGGGGCTTCACCAACCTCATAGTACAAGAGCCCAAGAGGAGAAAAAAGGCAGTTATTTCACCCCAATTTTTCATTACTTAATTGAAAACTAGTCAAAATTGATGAGTCTGCCAATTATAAATAGGGGGAATAAAAAATGGTGGCTGTTTCAAATCGTTAAAAATAATTATTTTTTTATTCGGAGTTCTATATCTCAACACCAATAGAAAATCTAAGAGAGCATAATTAAAAGAAGACTAAATTTACTAAAATGTAAGCCCTAATAGAGCTATAGTTCAGTAGTTCTCGAGATATTGTTTTTTAAAAAGTATTTTACAGAACAATTTGAGTGATCAGTAGTTAGTGAATGTATTATGAAAAATCTATATCTCAAAAACCATTTGACGTACAGATGTCTATCAGCACTCAAATTAAAGCTAGTTTAATGAGCTATAAAGTAGTTTATCTTCGTAGGAGTAATAGTTTACATGAAGTTTGCTAAAATAAATTGATTTATAGTTGTTGGGACAAATTTTCATTTGCCAAATTTATATTCATATGTGAATATCATAAAAACTGCTACCCCTAAGAAGATAAGTGTAATAAACTACTTTGTAGTAAGTTAAATTCCCTTTATTTTGAGTCTTGACAGACATATCTGCGTCTTATGGGTCTAGAGATATATTTTTTCAAAAATCCAACATTTTATACGAACAACTAAAAATTAACATTTTGTTAGTTCGTTTCGTCAAATATCATAAAAATTACAACTCCTACAAAGATAAACATAATTAACTATTTTATAGTAAATTTAACTAACTTTAATCAGTGCAGACAGACATCTGTACGTCCAATGGTTTCTGAAATAAAGTTATTCATAAATCAAACTTATTGTCCGAACAACTATAAATCAATTTATTTTAGCAAATATGATGAAAAGTGCTACTCCTACGAAGGTAAAGGTTTATGACCTCTTTATAGCCCATTAAACTAGGTTTAGTTTGAGTGCTAATAGACATCTGTACGTCACATAGATCCTGAGATATAGATTTCTGAAAATAAATTAACCGATATTTCAGTAATGTTGATGTTTGAAATGTTGGTTTTTGAAAAGCTATATCTCCAGAACTATTGGACGTAAATAAGGCTAATATTTCACCAAATTTACTCTTCATTAAATAATGTTCTCTTAGATTTTCTAGTGTTGTTGGTAGTTTTTAAGATATAGAGCTCCGAATGAAAAATTAATGTTTTTTTAAGGTTTTAAATATGTTTCCCCTAGCAGACTCATCAGTTTTGACTAGTAATTATACATAGTTTTCATTAAAGTAATCAAAAATTGGGGTAAGAAAACTGCCTTTTTCTTCCCCCGGCTATTGTACCATCAAGTGATGTCCCTTGACTCCTAAGGGCAAGTCTATTGGTGTGCGCGCCACGAGAAAGTATTACTTTTATAAGCTGAAGTCGTTTCCAAACCTCTGATGAAAATAGTTGAGACACTGAAGGCAAAAGTGGTGTAAGTAGCAAAGAGTATTGAGATATTCAAAACTTTAGGCGAAATTCTACAAAGTTTTAGTAAGAAATACTAGTTTTTTAATCAAATAATTTGAAATTAATAGACTCAGTAAAGAATTAAATATTTTTTGTTTTTGAAAATTAATTTTGATGAAAACATATTGACTAACACGACTTCCGTTCTCAACGGATCAATAGCCTTTATCATCACGAGATGCAAAGATTTTTTATGCTGCATGCTTAAACCTACACTAAAATATTCATAGGAAACCTCCTGGCAGTTTTGAAGAACGTAAGATGGTTTGAAGAAACCCAGCGAAAACGATAGAACACATTCCTTTTTAATTCACGTTTTAAATCTTAAAACGTGTAAAATCCATTTTTGTCTGTTTATTTACTTATTATTGACAGAAGGAAGATGTTACGGGTTCCATAAAAGAAAAATTTCAAATAGTCATAAAATTATTTAATTTGAGAATTTTTTTTAAATTTATTTATTTTTGTTTTATGTATACAGAAAGTGAGATGAATTAATTTCCATTCAGTTCTTTTTTCAAAAATTTCAGTTTTTAAAGTACCTTTCGGCAAATATAATCTCTATTTTATGAACGGTATATTTTAGAATGCATGAGGTAGGTAATTATATCGTAATTAGCAGTTAATTATTGAATGGCTTATAAACTGAATGACAAATTATTTCAAACGTTTTAATTGCTAAATTACTGATCGAGTTAAATAAAGGGCAAACAATTCAAACAATGTCTTTGCTAACTGAGAATATTATATTTCTACAATTTTAAATAGTAGAGAAACAGCTTAAAACAACCGCTAAATAATTAAGTAACTAAAATATAGATAACCTTTTACAGATTTATAATTTTATTTTCGAAGTAATTTTCTTTTTTTTAATTTTTTGGAAAGTGTCTTATATCGCTTCTTTAATAATGATAATCCTCCCGTTTTTTTTAAAATATTTATTTTACAAAATCGTTATTTAGTTTCAAACTATGCATTATTTTTTTTTTAAATAAAAACAATTAAGCTGCCATTGTTTTTTGGCACGTCGTCATTTCGACATAATCATACG